>NW_005842612.1:730466-730922 GCF_000455745.1 Alligator sinensis | reverse complement strand
CAGAAGAACTTCTTCTCGCGGAAGGGGTTCTCGGAGGTGGGCACCGGTGTGATGAGCGGGTCCTCGCAGGCGTGGGCGTCGCAGTAGGTCATCAGGTCGGCTGCGGCCTTTGACACCTGGGGGAGATCCCGCGTGAATGAGGGGCAGCCACCAGGGGGCCTGTGGGGTGGGGGTAGGTCCATCCCAACAGGGGCCACCATGGCGGGTAGATCACACCTAAGAAGGGGTACCATGACGGGGTAGATCCATTCGAGCATGGAGCACTATGGGAGATAGATACCACCAAGAAAGGGGTACCATGAGGGGGTAGATCCATCCCAGGAGAGGGCACTATGGAGGGGTACCTTCAGCAGGGGGCATTAGAGGGGGTAGATCTGTCCCAGCAAGGGGGCACTATGGTGGGGGGGAGAAAGGCATACCATGAGGGGGTAGAGCCCTCCCAGCAAGGGGGGACCA
>NW_005842612.1:730016-730234 GCF_000455745.1 Alligator sinensis | reverse complement strand
GGGGGGTGTTCCAGTGCCAGCAAGGAGTCATCATGGGGAGCTGTGGGGGGTCCTGCCCCATCCTCCCCCCCTGCCCCCACATACACACCTTTATCCGGCACATGCTGGCCTCGATCTTGAGCTGCTCCACCATCTTGCGGGCCTGCCCGATGCTCATGGTGCTGTTGACAGGGGTCTCACCCTTCATGGGGGTCCTGGGGGGTGAGAGGGGGCTGAGC
>NW_005842612.1:726067-727262 GCF_000455745.1 Alligator sinensis | reverse complement strand
TGCCCGTCCCCAGGCTGCAGAGACCCCAGGGGCCGGCCGCCCGCCCCGCTCTGACCCCCGTTGTGTCCCCCAGGTCGGGCTGTGGGGCACCCGGCCCTGAGCTCTGCTCCTTCCCCGTCGCCAACGTCTCCCTGGTGAAGAGGAACCGGGACCGGGTGAGTCCTGGGAGCGGCCCGAGGCCCTGGAGTCCCAGAGCCGGAGCGAACCCAGGCGTCCGGGCTCCCGGCCTCATCCTGCACCGCCCAGGGAAGCCAGGGGGCCGGGCGGGGCTTGGGCTGACCCCCGTGCTCCACAGGTGCTGATGCCAGGGCAGCCCTACCGCATCTCGCTGGAGCTGGAGCTGCCCGAGTCGCCGGCCAACCGCGACTTGGGCATGTTCATGGTGGCCGTGACCTGCTACGCCAAGGGTGGGCGCACGGTGGCCATGTCTGCCCGCACTGTGAGTAACCCGGACACCTGGGTTTCCTCCAGCACTAGGAGGAGAGGGGCTGGGGGCTGAGAGCAGGGGGGTGGGAGCCTGGGATCTCCCCAGCTCTGGGCGGGGAGCAGGAGCTGGGAGGCTGCTGGGGCCTGGTCTCACCGCTGCCCCCCACCCCGCAGGCAATGCTGCACTACCGCTCGACGCTGCTTCGCGTGCTGCACACCTTGGCCTTCGCCGTCTTCTTCCTCACCGGCTTTGCGGAGCAGAAGCAGACTCTGGAGGTGGAGCTGTACAGCGAGTACCGCGAGGACTCGGTGAGCTGCGGGAGGGTGGCCTGGAGCTGGGGGGGGCGGCCTAGTGAGACCCCAGGTGTCCGGGTGCCGGGCTGACCACCCCCCACCCCTCCGCAGTACACCCCCACGGTCGGCGCTGTCATCGAGATCCAGAGCACCCGGGTGCAGATCTATGGGGCCCAGCTCCGCGTCCACGCCCACTTCACCGGGGTCAGGTGAGGCGGGGCAGGACGCCTGGGTTCTCCCAGCCCTGGGGGGGCGAGCAGTGGAGGACGGGGGCCCGGACGCCTGGGTTCGTTCTTTCCAGCGCTGGGGGGTTAAAGTTGACGGGCAGGTGGGGGAGCGGTGCTGGGAGCCTGACCGCCTGGGTTCCCCCCCAGCTCCAGCAGGGGGCGCTGGGAGCCCGGACACCTGGGTTCTTTCCAGCTCTGAGGGGGTTAAAGTTGATGGGGGGGGCGCTGGGAGCCCGGACACCTGGGTT
>NW_005842612.1:722851-725901 GCF_000455745.1 Alligator sinensis | reverse complement strand
GGGTTGGGGCTGGGGGACCCCGGCAGCCACCCCCCCAACAGGCGCATCTCCGTGTCCCCCCCCAGGTACCTGCTGTACAACTTCCCGGTGACCTCGGCTGTGCTGGGGGTCGCCAGCAACTTCACCTTCCTCAGCGTCATCGTGCTGCTCAGCTACCTGCAGTGGATCTGGGGCAGCGTCTGGCCCCGTGAGCCCCTGCCTGGCCAGGTGACAGGGGGGGGGGCCGTGATGGGCCCAGGGGTCCCCTGACCTTTTCCCCTATAAACTTGCTGACTTTTCTCCCCTATAAACTTGCTGACTTTTCCCTCCATCAGGTGAACCTGCAGGAGGATGCCCGGCGACGCGTCGTCACCCCCATGCCTGGTGCGGAGCTGAGCTGGGCTGAGCTGGGGGGGAGCCCAGATGCCTGGGCTCTCTACAAGGGGGGGGCGGCTAGCCATCTGGACGCTTGGGTTCTTTACACCTCTGGATGGGGAGCAGGGGCTGTGGGGGGGCCTCGGGTTGATGATTTATGACCTTTTCTGCCCCCGGATGCCCCGGGTCCCCCAGCCGCAGGCTCGGAGGGCACCGACCTAGAGCTGAAGCAGCCCCTGGAGGAGGGTCCCGAGCCGTGGGAGTGCCCTGAGGGTGCAGGTATGTGACCCCTCCCCTTGCTGGAGAACTGGGGGGGGCTGATGCCTTCCTGGGGGGTGTGGGGGGCCCCCAGAATGAGGGGATCACCCTCTGATTCTCCCCCACCCCCTGCAGCTGCCCTACAGCCGAAGGAGATGCTGGAGACCCTTGGCCCCGAAGACAACCGGAGCCAGGAGCCGGAGCCTGGCGAGGGTGAGTGACAGCCCCCCACATCCCTTCCCTGGAGCTGGAGAGAATCCAGGCTCCCAGCCCCCCTGCCGGTCTAACCCACCCGGACTGGGAGAGAACCCACGTGTCGGGGCCCCCGGCCCCACTCCCCTTCCCCTTCCAGCACAGGGCGGATCCCAGGTGTCCAAGCCCCCCTGACTCCCCACTTCCTCCCCGCAGAGCCTGGATTCGAGGCCGTGGACCGGTCGGCGCTGGAGGCCGACGTCGAGCTGCCCCCCCGGGGGGGCTCGGAGCCAGGGGCAGGGGCCTCACTGCGCCAGAGACTTGCCTGCTCCAGCTTCTGAGCCCCCCACCCCGGGGGTCTCTGCTCACATTCCCACCCCTGCCCTCCACCCCCAGCCTGGGAACAGTTGGGTCATTAATAAACCACCCGACCTGCTACTGAGCAGCCTCCTGCCTGCCTCTGGGGGCGGCTGGGAGCCCTGGGCGCTCTCCCAGCTTGGGGAGGGGATTGAGGGCTTGAGGAGGGGGGGTCGTGGAGCAGCCCTGGACCTTGTGTTCTCTCCAGCTCGGGGACGGGACGGGGCTGGGGGATGAGGGCACCCGGAGCTGGGAGCCCAGGCACCTGGGTTCTCTCCTAGGGCTCAGCATCTTTCCAGCACCAGGCCTGGGTGAGGGGAGCAGGAGCCCCTTTCCAGGCAGGGGCCCCGTGGGCCTGGGTGTTGCCCAGCTCCACCCCCGCTGAGCTCACGCAGCCCGGGAGAGGCGTCTGCATTCCAGACGGTGCCTGTAATGCCCCCGGCATTCCCGAGTGGGGCGTCACCTGCCCCCCACTGCCATGTGCCTGTGGCTGCAGCGGCTTCTTCAGGTCGCGGGGTCAGTTATCTCCACCCCAGAAGCGGCTGCATCACCCTGCCAGGCGAGGGGACCTGTTGCTCCAGCCAGCGCTGGGATGCGGCGAGCTCGGGTGGGGCGTGTCCGCGGTTGCGTGTAACCGAGACGTGGCTGCCTCTGGGCTGGGGCTTTGGGCTCTGGGGTTGCAATGTCAACCGCTGAGTAGAGCAGAGGCCGCTGGCTCTGCGGGGGTCGGGGCAGGGGATCCAGGTTTATGCTGCGGTTGGCTCTGGGGTGGCTTGTGCCAGTGGCTGCGTAGAACACATGGAGCCGGCTCTAGGGTGGGACAGGGAGTACAAAGCCAGGTGCTGGGATGCAGCCAGCTCGGGTGTGGGCGGCTGAGTAGAACAAACACAGCTGCCCCTGGGACGGGGCTGAAATGCGGCTGGCTCTGGGGTGGGATGTGCTAGCAGCCAAGTAGAAGAGGCAGGCGGATGTGGAGGCATCAGGGCCAGGGAGATGGGGCCCTGTGCGGGGCTGCAGCTGCTTGAGGGCACCAGGGCGGGTGGAGGGGGGGCTCTGGTATTGCCCCCTGCTGCTTTGCCCCACGGTGCCCTGACTCAGTGGAGTTTCCTGTGTCTGTGCAGGGCTACATGTTGGGGGGGCCTGAGTCAGCCCAGGCAGCCGGCCCAGCCACTTCCTGCTCCTCCCCACTCCCCCCCTCCAAACTTCAGGGAACTGGGAGGGGGGCAAGGACCTCAGCCAAGGTCCTACAGTGAGTCAGTGGCGGGGGGGAGCCCAGAGCCGCACCCCTAAGCCTGGACTGGCTCAGACTGCCTGGACTGTCCCAAAGCTGCAAAGAGCCCAGGTGTCCAGGCATCCAGCCCCCATCGCAACCCTCGACACCCCTTCCTCTCGCAGTCTGGATCCGACCCGGGCTCCGCCCCCCGAGAGGGGATGAGATCAGACACGGGACAGGGATAAAGAGGCCGTGCAGCGCAGCAGAGGCAGGAGCTGGACCAGCAGCATCAGGAGCCCTGGACCCAGCACCCTGAGAAGGGACCGCATAGGAAGCACAAGGTACGGGGGGGTGGGCCCGGATCTCTCCGAGCTTGGGGGGTGGGGCTGGAGGGGAGAATGGGGGGCTGGGCGCCTGGCGTCCCTCCAGCTCCAGGAGGGGAGCGAGATCTTGGGGTGCAGGGTTTGGAGCAGGGGGTGCTGGCTTCCCTCCCGGCTTTGGGTCTGGCAACCTGCCCCAATCCCCCGGCGCTCACGGCAAAGGGGGCTCGTCCGCCTGGGTCCCCCTCTCGGCGTCTCACCCCCCCTCTCTCTCCCCCCCGTAGCATGCTGCTGTCGAGGGCCCCGATCCTGGCCACCACCGTCTGCCTCCTCCTCCTGTGCCCCGCGCCCCCCCC
>NW_005842612.1:720436-722586 GCF_000455745.1 Alligator sinensis | reverse complement strand
CGCCGCGCCACGCTGGGGCCCCTGGCACCCGGCACCCGCTACCGCCTCTGCGTCGTGGCCGAGAACGCGGCCGGCGCCAGCTTCCAGCACGACGACGCTGCAGCCCCCGGTGGGCCCTGCCGGGCTGTGGACACCCCCCTCGGGCCCCAGCCACTGCTACATGCCACCCTGGGGGTGGCCGCCTTGCTGGGGGGCCTCGGCACCAGTGCGCTGGTCTGGCGCTGGGCCCGCCACCGGCGGCCGTGGGGTCAGTCGGCACGGACGGGATCGCGGGATAATATCCTGGAGAGCGGTGCGGGGCTGGCTGGGGCCACCAACAGCGCCTATGGGAAGGAGGAGGACCTCTGATACCCCCCCTGTGTCCTCCCTGGACTGTGACACCCCCCCCGGAGTCCTTGGTGTCCCCCCAATGTCTCCCATGGACTGTGATGCCCCCTTGGACTCTGACATCCCCTCCCCTGGTCTGAGATCCCCCAGCAGCATATTTATTTATGTATGTATTTATTTGCATGGGGGGGGGCTGGGGGGCGAGAGCCCGGATACCTGGGTTCTCCAGCCCCGGCAAGGTGGGGGGTGCTGGGAGGTTATAACGGGGTGGGGGGCGAGCTCGGATATGTGGCTTCTAGCCCCAGCTCCTGCTGCTGTTGCGGGGGGGGGGCTGTACCCCAGGACCCCCTGCTGGCGGGGGGAACCGTATGGCTGTACCAAAAGAGCAATAAACCCTAGAAGCAGCCTCTTGGCTCTTGGCTTGTTTTGGGGGGGTCATAGCAGACCTCCCGCCCCCGCGGCTCTGGGAGCAGGATGCCCGGGTTCCTGGCTGGGCCCCACCCTGGAAAATGGCATCACTTCCAGATGTGCGGAGGCCTCCAGATGTGCATGGCGGCAGCGGGGCGGGGGAGAGCGGAGGCAGGGGAGGGGCCGGGGGTCGGGCTCTGGGAAGGGAGCGAGGGCTGGGGGGTCGGACACCTGCGGTCCCCCCAGCTCCCGCCTGGGGGTGAGGGCAGGGGCAGCCCCGGATGCCTGGCTTGTGTCCAGTGCTGGGGGGATACACGCATAACGCTGAGGAGGAGGGGACACGGGACACGCGTGTGCAGGCATGACAGCCACTTGCACACGTGTGCTAGTGCCCCCCAGCCGCTCCGTAATGCCCCTGCAGGTGGTAGCAGCAGAGCCGTGAGTCACCTGCAGCTCACGCCATGGGGCCGCGTGTGCAGACACCAGGCCTGCGCCCACGCGCTGGCCCGTGGAGGGTTAACGGTGCCCCCCCACCCAGAGCCCAGGCAGCTAGGGTGGGGGGAGGCCGGGGAACAAAGCCCCCATTGAGCCTGACCTACATCTGCCCGGGACCCTCGCCAAGGCTGGAGGGAATGCAAGCAGCTGGGCTCCAGCCCCCCCAGGGAGCCCGGGCGCGCGCGGGGGGGGGGCGGGGGGGGGGGGGTGCTGCTTGTGGGGTCTCCTAGCAACGGGCCCCGGGTTCCAGCCCGGCGAGTTCCAGCGGCCCCGATCCTGGCCCGGGCCATGGAGGCCCCTCGGCTCCGTGTGCACATTGGCTTCTGGTGGGGGGCCGGACTCCTGGGTCCCCAGCCTCAGCCCCCCCTGCCCGGGGAAACCCCCACCTGGACACCTGGGTCCCCAGCCACGGCCCCCTCCCCACACTGATGCTGGTCCCTGCTTTGCTTTGCAGCAGTAACTGAGGCTACAGGACCCGGGTGAGTCGAGCACCCCCCAGCCACCTTCCCCGTCCCCCCCGTGCCCCCTCATCCAGGCCTGCAGAGAGAACCCAAACCTCCTGCTCCAGACCCCCACTCCCTGGTCCCATGGGGGATGGGGGGGGTGCTTGCTTGTGGGGTCTCTTTGCAATGGGTCCCGCTCCTGGCCCAGGCCGTGGAGGCACCTCGGCTCTGCGCCCACATCATCTTGGCGGGGGGGACGGGGGGACTCCTGGGTCCCCAGCCTCAGCCCGCGCTCCTCAAGGACCCCCCCGCCCATGGACACCTGGGTCCTCAGCACAACGTATGTGCTGGCGGGGGCTATGGGGGCTATAGGGATTATGGGGGGGGCACGGTCTAACCCCCTCCCAGTTCATGCAGCTGCGCGAGTTCCTGGAGAAACGGTTCCCCCAGAAGCTGGAGATTGTGAGTGATGGGGTC
>NW_005842612.1:718773-719543 GCF_000455745.1 Alligator sinensis | reverse complement strand
AGGACCCCCCCACCGCCGGCCCCTGCCCCCCCTGCAAATAAAGAGAGCAGAGCACTGCCTGGCAGCCACATGGGGTTTACTGGTGGTGGAGGAGGGGGTCCGTGGCTGGGGGGGTCATGCATGGCACAGTCCGTGTGTCTCCATGGCACTGGTAGTCTTTCCATGTCTCTGTCCGTGCCCTGCACATGCGTGTGCCTGCTGGTCTCCGTGGTGATGCCAGGGTCTCTGTTTATGCCCTGCACACGTGTGTCATCTGTCTCCGCGGTGACACCAGCGTCTCAATTCACGCCCTGCACACACGTGTCACTTGTGTCTCCATGGTGACATCCGTGTCTCTGTTCATGCCCTGCACACACGTCTTTGCCTGTCCCTGTAACAGCACCTGCACCCCTGTTCACACTTTGCACACGCATGTCACTGCTCTCTGTGGCCACGCCAGCCCTGAAAGGCCCCCATCCAAGCCCCACACGTCCTTGTCATGGCCTGTGTCCACGGTGATGCCACTGCTGCCCCTGCACGTGTGTGACAGCCCCCTGACCCACGTGCGGGGGCGTCTCATACCGTGGTCTCGTACTCCACGCATATGGAAGGTCCCCCCACCGGCTCTTCCAGCCCACCAGGGCCCCCGAAGTGGGGCTGGAGGGTGGTGTGGCACACCCCGTGCTCGTGCAGGGCCTGGCGCAGCCTGGCAGCCACGGCCCTATAGGCACTGGCCTCGGGGCACCAGATGTGGGCCGTAGCCACCAGGTGCCGCGGCCCGTCCAGCTGCC
>NW_005842612.1:718055-718733 GCF_000455745.1 Alligator sinensis | reverse complement strand
GGACAGCCAGGGCGTGCAGCAGCAGGGCGGCCTGGGCCAGTGCCGGCGCCAGGCGGGAGCAGCTGCCAGCGTCCTCCTCCTCGTCCTCCTCCAGGGGCTGGCGGAGGCTCTGTTCCAGCTCTGCCCCAGCAGGTCTGCAGGGCGAAATGGCCGGGGTCAGAGGGCAAGGGGCAGAGAGAGCGCAGAGGTCCCCCGACGGAGGGGAAGGTCAAAGGGCAGGGGCCGGAGGGCAACCGGACAGAGAGAGGAGTCCCCCTTTCCCCCGCCCCCCATACCTCTGGCCCCGGAGCTCTGCTCCAAGGGACCCCCTGATGGAGGGGGGAGAGGAGGAAGGATCACAGGGCAGGGGTCAGGGGGTCACAGGCTTCGTTCTCCCTCCAGCCAGGCGGAAATCAGGGACCCCCCCCAGCTCGGTTACCCGCTTCCCAAGGGAGGCAGGAGGGGGGGAATTCAAAGGGCAGGGGTCAGAGGGCACTGGGGTCACAGGGGTCAGTCTCCCTCCAGCCAAGCTGAAACCAGGGACCCCCCCCCGGCTCAGTTACCCCCTCCCAAGGGAGGCAGGCGTGTGTGTAGGGGGGGAGATCAAGGGGCAGAGGTCAGAGGGCGCTGGGGGGCAACTCACCTTGTACCTCGGGGGCCGAGCGGTGCCCCGGCCCCCTGAAGCCCCCGGCCAGGCGG
>NW_005842612.1:716810-717355 GCF_000455745.1 Alligator sinensis | reverse complement strand
ACGGCCTGTGCTGGGAGGGACTGGGATGGCAGTGGGGGCGCTGGGACTAGTGAGGTCTGGGCAGGGCGCAGACTGAGATTGTACTGGGGGGACTGGGACTAGTGGGGGTCTGTGCTGGAGGGACTAGGAATTTACTGGGGGAACTGGGAACAGTAGGGTCTATCCTGGGGAGCCTGGGATTGTACTGGGGGGACTGGGACTAGTGGGGGTCTGTGCTGGAGGGACTAGGAATTTACTGGGGGAACTGGGAACAGTAGGGTCTATCCTGGGGAGCCTGGGATTGTACTGGGGGGACTGGGACTAGTGGGGGTCTGTGCTGGAGGGACTAGGAATTTACTGGGGGAACTGGGAACAGTAGGGTCTATCCTGGGGAGCCTGGGATTGTACTGGGGGGACTGGGACTAGTGGGGGTCTGTGCTGGAGGGACTAGGAATTTACTGGGGGAACTGGGAACAGTAGGGTCTATCCTGGGGAGCCTGGGATTGTACTGGGGGGACTGGGACCAGCTGGGTCTGTACTGGAGGACTGGGACCGCGCACCCTGAC
>NW_005842612.1:714575-715307 GCF_000455745.1 Alligator sinensis | reverse complement strand
GCAGGGGTGGGGGGCCGGTTCTGCCAGCCCTCGCTGTGACCCCCCCTTTCCGGTCTCTGTCGTGCAGGGAGAAGGCGCTGGCGCTGACGGGGAACCAGGGCATCGAGCAGGCCATGGACTGGTGCGTTGGAGGGGGGCTGGGGGGTCCGTCTGTGCTGGGAGGGCCGTGGGGTCCATCCGTGTCCCCTCTCCTCTGTGGCTGATGCCTGCCTCCCCCCTACCCCAGGCTTGTGGAGCATGAGAACGACCCCGACGTGGACGACCCCTATGTGCCGCCCCAGGGCCTCGTCCTGGGCACAGGAGAGCCCTCCGAGGGAGGCGCCCCCCCCACCCCACTTGAGGAGCCAGGTCAGAGCCACAGCCAGGGCAGGGGGTGGTGGGCACTGGTCCTCTGGCCTGGGATGCCAGGAGGAATCAGGGTGAACCTGGGACCTGCTGTGGAGGGAACCCGGTCCCTTGCATCCCTCCTACCCCTGCCGGGGGCCTCGTCCTGGGCACAGGAGAGCCCTCCGAGGGAGGCGCCCCCCCCACCCCACTTGAGGAGCCAGGTCAGAGCCACAGCCAGGGCAGGGGGTGGTGGGCACTGGTCCTCTGGCCTGGGATGCCAGGAGGAATCAGGGTGAACCTGGGACCTGCTGTGGAGGGAACCCGGTCCCTTGCATCCCTCCTACCCCTGCCGGGGCATGACGGATGCTCCCTCGCCCCACAGACCCGGAGGCAGAGGGTTCCCCC
>NW_005842612.1:713823-714204 GCF_000455745.1 Alligator sinensis | reverse complement strand
CTCCCGGGTCTGCAGGCAGCGGGTGCGTGAGAAGATAGAGAGGGACAAAGCTGAGCGAGCCAAGAAGGTGAGTCGGCCCGAGACCACCCCCGCACGATGGGGGGCAGCCTGGGCCATGTGGGGACAGTGGGGGGGCTGTGGGGGCACCTGGGGGGTTGCCTACTCACTGCACACACCTTCCCCTTCCAGTTCGGAGGTGGCAGCGCTCAGGCACCCGCAGAGCCAGTCCCTGCCCCCGCCCCCACCCCAGTCCCCAGCCAGGAGCCGCCCACCAAGAGGGAGTATGACCAGTGCCGGATACAGGTACCGAACGTCGGGGTTCCTTGCGGGGGAGACTCCAGCACTGGTGGGGGGGGTGTGGGGACCACCCCCAGCCCACTG
>NW_005842612.1:712371-713689 GCF_000455745.1 Alligator sinensis | reverse complement strand
CGCGTTTTCACTGAGGAGGACATGGAGAAGCCCCTCCAGGAGCTGGGTAGGCCCCCCCGCTCTGACCCCCAACCCCCCACCCTGCTGGGGCTGCCTGGGCTGTGGGGCAGGGACGGCCTCCACCCCTGCCCGGAGCCTCACTCTTGTCCCATCCTGCAGGCCTGGTGCCTTCCGCTGTGCTCATCGTGGCCAAGAAGGGCAGCAGCTGAAAGACCCCCCTCCTCGCCTGCCTCTTCTGCCGTGGATAGCGCCCCCCCCAGCCCCCAAGCGCTGCCCCACAGGACTGGGGCTGCCCCATGGGGCTGTGTTTGGGGGAGGGTCCTAGATGGGCCCTGCCCAGAGACACAATAAACCTGGTCTGTTCCACGCTGCTGCCTCCGCTTGGTAACGGTGCAAGGGGAGGGCCTCGGCCAACTCCCCTGGCACAGCTGGTGCCCCCCACTCTGCCCCCAGCGAGGAGCAGCCGCCTGGGTACGGACAGGCCCCCCTTGCTGAGGGTCTCGGTGTAGCCGGCACCGCCCCAAACGCTGCAGAAGAACCCAGGAGGCCGGGTCCCAGCACTCCCCAGCCCGAGGCATTTCTGGTGGAGCCAGAACTGCGCCCGTGGCACCGGGTGGGAGCCAGGAAGGGCTCCTGTCCTTGCCCCCGTCTGAGCTGAGTGCCCAGCCCTGGGCTTTCCCTGGCACCTGGAGGAGCAGCTGGGAGCCCCCCGGTCTCCATTTGAGAGCCCTGCCCTGCCGCTCGGCCTCCCCCCACTCGTTACAAAGGGCCTAGAGCTGCCAGGCACGACAAGGTCTATCCCAGCTTTATTTCCCCCATAAGCGTCTCCCTGAACCCGCCCCGATCCTGCCGGGTACGTAGCCCGGCCCCAGGCCCCTGCCCCCCTGGCCGGGCGAGCTGCGAGGGGGCTGGAGGGAGGGACGTGGAGGGGCAGCAGCGCCTCGTCTCGGCGCGTCTCCGGGGTCGGTCTCACGGGTACTACTTCATCTGCTTCCCTGTGGGTTTGCAACGGTGACCAAGCCCCAGGAGGCCAGGCCTGGGGGCAGAGGGCAGCGGTTAGTGGGGGAAGAAGGGGGTGCCCCCTCCACCCAAGCCCGAGGTGCCCACCCCCTATGCGGGGGGGAGGGGCCCTAACACCGTATGACCCCGAACTTGACCGTAGCTGCCCCCCTGCCCCATAGCGGGATGGGGATGCAGGGCGCTGTTTCTATGGAAACTGGGTAATTTCCACCCCTGTTCTTGCATTGAAACAAACACCCCCCTGACCCTGTGACCTCTGCGTGAAGGAGGGGTGACCCTTGACCCCAAAAGCAATCTA
>NW_005842612.1:709601-712361 GCF_000455745.1 Alligator sinensis | reverse complement strand
GGTGGGGGGGGGGGGGGGGGGGGAACCTGACCCCACACACCAAGACCAAAAGTTCCCATGGGGCTGTGGTGACCCTTGACCCCGGAAGTCACCCCTTATACTGCAGGGGAGGCGGTGCCCCGGAAGTCACCCCTTATCCAGAGGGGGGCACAGCCGTGACCCCTGACCCGGCGCTCACCGATGGCGAAGGCGATCTGCGTCCACTGCCACATGTTGGGCGCGGCGCCCAGGGCCAGGGCACTCCGCGGTTGCTTGGACACCCACCAGCCGGCGCCCAGCAGCGCCGCCGCGCGGCCCCCCCCAGCCCCGCCCGATCCGGGAGGTCTTCTCCTGCCGCTGCGGGGGCTGCGACATGGCGGCGGCAGCGGAGCGACCCTCCAGGACCGCCAAGATGGCGGCGCCCACTGGGGGACGGGCCGTACGGAAAGCGGAAGTGCCGGGAGCCAGCACCGGAAGTAGCTTGCGGATCACAAACGAAGACGGCTCCGCCAGCGAGTTCTCCGGTTTCACCTTCCGGGTGGCAACAGCGACTCTCGCAAGTGGTTCTGTGAGGAGTGACTTAGAAACTACTATGCAAAGCCCAAGCAAAAGTGAATGTTATGTGACAAATGCCCATCAGCAATGATAAGGAGGAGACAGTCGGAGATAAAGGAGGCTGGAAAACAAAAGCAGAAGCAGAGGACTGGGTCAAAGAGCTCATTAAAATACTAATGGGGAGAAAGTATGCTAATAAAACATACACGTATGTACATAAGATACATAGCTAAAACACAGGTATAGAGACATGCTCAGTAAAGAACTCCTTGCGTCACTCCCTTATAACCAATTAGCAAACAAGGATGCTTATGAAGGTCCAAAACCCCTGTATAAAAGATGCTTGGAATTAGAAATCGGTGCGCTTGTTACGTGAAATTATTCCGCTTGCACCTTTTATTGCTAACGATAAATCTTTATACTTTCACCCCTGGTATCTCTATTGGCCTTTGCATACCGGGCACGATCCCAGACTTGAGCTGGGGCTCAACAGTTCCGGGACAGGCAAATCCAGCCCAGCTCCCGTTGGGGCGGAGGGGTCCCCGGGGAGCTGCGACCCGTCCCGCCCTGGATCAGCGAGGGGGGGTTCCTGAGCAGCTGGGGCCGTGCTAGCAGGAGTTTGGGGAGTGGGGCTTCGTCCTAGGGTGAGGCTTTGCTGGGGGGAGGAGGGGGGAGGAACTAAAAAAGCTCTGCAGACAACTGGGGGCAGCTGTGTCAGCAGTGGTGAGCTGGAGAAGACCCCCCCATGCTTGAAGGGGCAGATTCAGGAGGGATCAGAACCAACTACCAAGAAAGCCCCCTTCCTGCTGGCCTGTGTTGCTCCAGAGGAACCCAAGCCCTCGACTCCATCTCTCTGGGAGGTCAGCGGGCGCCGCGGCGAGACTCGTGGGGATGCTCTGTGCCTGAGGGACCGCACCTGCAGCGCTCGACAGCCCGAGGTGCCCAGCGAGGATCAGGGACCCCGACATCAAGATGACCCCAATCCCGCAGAACCAGCGTGGGCGAGAGCAGGACGACACCAGCCAACACGGGAAGGTGGAGGCCGTCGGCGGCATCTGCAATGGGGCAGAGCAGGGTCCTGCAGCGTACGGGGCAGCTGGACCCCCCGGGCACCCCACTGGTGCGTGTCCCCCGCTCCCCTCCCCAGCACGCGCGCACACACACACACTGCACGATGCCAGATGGATTTATTTAGCATTTATTTAACATTAGGAGCCACAGGAAGAGCCCTGCGGGCCTGGCATCCCTGCCAGGGCTACGAATGGTGGTCCAAGGCTTCCTCTGTGCCCCAGGGCAGCACCAGCCCGTGGCCGCTCCCCGTCACTGCTGGGGAACGTCTGTCCCACGCCCAGCTCGGGGAGGCCGGCACTGGCAGAAGGTGAACGCTCGGGTCGGTGTCTCTCCCGGTGGCCGTGGCCTCCGGCGGCGGGGCGGGGCGGGGCGGGGTCAGTCGTCCCAGGAGAATTTCTCTCTCGCCAGGTTCCGCTTGGTCTTTGCTGCCTTCCTAAGGATCGCCATCAGCTGCGCCCTCTCCTCCTGGTCGACCTGTTGCCCCGGGTACGTTTTGGACAGGGTCTGGGGGGCAGAGGGGCCGGGCCGCGGCTCAGTCCAGCTGGGGGGTCCCTCCTGGACTCCCTGAGAGCAGCAGCCCCCCCAGGCAACCCCCCAACATTTTCGGGGGGGGCAGTCCCTCCCATGGGGGGTTCCGGCCCCCACCGCCTTGGAAGGGGTTCCCAGCTCCATTGACCTCGGTGAACTCCTGCTGGCCCCTCTCCCACACGGTCACGATCACCAGCCCTAAGACAATGGGCATCGATGCCGTGAAGGCCATCCGGCTCAGCAGCGCCAGCTTCTCCATGGTGGAGGACAAACAGCACAGAGCGCCTGCGCGACCAGAGCGCCGCACCACGCGACCATGGAGCGCTGGGACTAGAGCGCCGCACCACGCGACCATAGAGAGTTGGGACCAGAGCGCCGCACCACGCGACTAAAGAGAGCACGGGCCAGAGTGCCCGCGGTACCATAGAGTGGGAGGCTAGAGCTGACTGTCCCTCCCTTCCGCCCCGCAGCCCTGGGAGGTGATGGGGCGCTCCCTCGCCGTGCCGCCGTGGGGCGGGGCCTGCTTATCCCACCTTGTTACCATAGAGAGGAAGGGCATGGATGCGGGGGTTCCCAGGCCAGACTGCCCCCCTCACCACCATAGAGTGGGGACTCTGGCTCAGAGTG
>NW_005842612.1:708227-709532 GCF_000455745.1 Alligator sinensis | reverse complement strand
GGACCCCCGTGCCTCCAGCCCCTGCAGCCAGAGCCCCCCAAAGGGAACAGCCCTGCTCCAGCCCCGCGATGCAGGACCACCCAGGGGCAGCCCCCAGACTCCGGCCAGGGCAGAGGGCCAGTGAGGGGGCCACGCCAGGGAAGAAGGGGCTGTGGGGTGACCACACCGCTGTGCTTGGGGTAGTTGCTTTATTAACAGCTCCATTGAGGTCCAGCCGACCCGGCAACCCCTCCCTCAGCCCCAGGCTGCACCCGAGGGGCCTCCGCGGCTGGCCCCTCTGAGCCCGGTTTGCGGAGCGCGTAGGCGTAGTAGTGGCCCCTGACTTCCTGCACCGCCACTGAACCGGCGCCCCCGGCCCGCTCCAAGAAAGGGATCCTGGCGTCCGGGTCCTCGTCGGAGAACTGCAGCAGGCAGCCGCCGGGCCGCAACACGCGCAGGCACTCGCGCACCAGCCGCTCTGCCCGGCCCGGCCCCCGTGGGCAACGCAGGAGGGCATCACACGTGCCCTTGTCCAGCACCAGGTGGAAGACGGATCCAGCCCGGCCGCCCCGCGTGGCCCCCAGCGCCGTGCCGTCAGCTATGCCCAGGCGCAGCCGGGACAGGGCGCGTTGGGGTGGGGGCGCCGTGCGCAGCAGCTGCCGCAGGGCCCTGATGGCCACAGGGGACGTGTCCACGCAGCAAACGTGCACAGGACGCGGGCAGTCCCGGTAAAGCCCCAGGCCCAGGTCCGAGGTGCCGCAGCCGACATCCAGCACCCGGGTGGGCGCCAGGGCAGGGCTGGGGGTCTCCAGGGCCCAGAGCAGGATGCCAGAGACAACCTCATAGCTGAAGAACCAGTCAAAGTGGGTGGTGGCACCGTCCTGCTGGGCGTAGAAGCGGTCCCAGGTCTCGCGGCGGTCCATGGGGCCCAGTGCTGTGCCTGGGGGTGGGGAGTCAGAGGGGCTCAAGAACTTGGGGGGGGAGCAGAGGAGTCATAGGGGCCCCAGCCCTTACAAAGGGGGTCCAGATGGGAGGGGATGGGCTGAGGGAGTCTCAGGTCTGGGCCCAGGCTGGCTGAGAGATGGGGCATGGCTTCAGGTCAGGGTGGGGCAATACTGGAAGCAGAGCCCCAGGGCAGCGGGGGACACCAGTGGTTTGCAGGAGGAGAGCCCAGCCACCCCGAGGCTCCCATTACTTGGTGTACTGCCCCGCACCACAGCTAGACAATGGAGAGCCCCGGACCTCTCCCCATGCCACCCCTTCAGTGCAGAGCCCCCTGCATTCCCCCCCCCCGCCCCCCCCTGCCCCCAACGCAGGCCCCCCCCG
>NW_005842612.1:705177-707573 GCF_000455745.1 Alligator sinensis | reverse complement strand
GGGTTGGGGGATTCATGTGATCGGGAGGCGGGGCGGGAGCACGTGGTTCCTCCTCGGAAGTGGCGGCGGCCTAGGGCAGCAGCGTGGGGGTGGCATGGGCGCCCCCGGGGGGAAAATCAACCGGCCTCGCACGGTGACAGAGTCTTGGGGGCTCCCCCTCGTCCCCTTCCCATGGTGCCCTTCACTCCCTGGGTGGGGGGGCTTCTCTTGGGAGGGGCCTTATCCCTCAGGGGCTCCCATGATCCTCCCCGCAGGCTCCCCTTTCTGTTTTGCCCTTGGGGGGCCCCGGCTCTTCTGAGACCCTCCTCCGTCCTGGGACCCAGCCCCACAATACGGCAGGGAGCGAGGGGGGCGGTGTCGGACCCCCCACGCCTCCCCTCTGCTGCAGGACCCTCCCCCATGCCTGCAGCTCCCCCAAGGGGACACCCTGCTCCCAGCCCATCACCCCCCTCCCCTGGGCTGCAGGGACCCGGCGCTCAGCTGCGGGGGGTGAATGGAAAGGTTTTTCTTCTCCCCGCAGGACCTGAAGAAGAAGCTCTTCAAGAGGCGCCGGGTGCTGAGCCGCGAGAAGAGGAAGCGGCGCCGGATTGTGGGGGCAGTGGTGGACGAGGGGCTGATCACCGTGCACCACCTCAAGAAGCGATCGTGAGTCTCCCCGAGAGCCCTGGCTGTGGCCCCGGCGGGGGAGGCGTCAGGCTGTCCTTGGCCTAGCAGCCCCCCGGGACCTTCTCCTTGCGGCTCCTGAGTTGTCTTCCCTGGAGCTGGAGGGGCAGGCTGGTTTGGGTCTAGGAGGAGGAGGAGGCTGGGAGTCGGGACGCCTGGGTTCCTGGGCGGGGGCGGGCTAGAGTGTGGGATGCGGTCTGGAGGGTCAGGCTGCCTGGCTCTTGCACCAGCTCTGGGAGGAGAATACAGTGCTCCGCCCCGAGGTGCAGCGCCTCCTTCCGCGGTGCTGGTGCCTGGGAGGCAGTGAGCGCCGTGGGGAGTGACACGGCTCTGGGTCTCGCACCCCGCCGGCAGGTCCAGCTCCCGCGCCAACATCACTCTGTCGGGGAAGAAGCGCAACAAGCTCCTGAAGCAGCTTCGTCACACCGCCAAGGAGAAGGCCACCATGCAAGGTATTTCCATCCCAGCTGCTGCCTGGGGAGGGGCGTGGGGGCAGGCCCTGAATCAAGGCCTCCAGCTCGCCATAGCTGCTGGCTTCAAACAGGAGCCCAGAGGGAAGCCTTCCCGTGGTCTGTCGGCTTCTCTGGAGTCTCCAATGGGAGCTGCCGATTCAGTTGGAAGCAACACAGTATGCTTGGAGGGGTCCCCATTGTGGCGCTGGGGGGAGGGGAAGCACTGCCCTGCCCTGCCCTGCCCTGCCCAGGAGCTCCCCACCCCGGTGGCTGGGCACCTGTTGGAGGCCCAGGGATGGAAAGCTGCCTGTGGGCATGGGGTCCAGCCCCCACCTGCTCCTTCTGGTCGGGCTGGGCCCTGAGTTCAGTTCCTGTTCTTCCTTGAGGGACATCTCTGGAGTTTTCTTGTCTCTGGGCTCACCTGCCTGAGGGAGAGGCCACCCCTTCCTTCCTCCCACCCTGCAGGTGGGGGCCGTCAGTGCGTGCATTGCCTGGCCGGATGGGGAGGGAGGGAGAAGGGTGTATCTGGGTTAGGGTCCTGCTGTGGGGCACAAGCTCCACATACTCCCCTCAAGCATCTGCTGATTTTTCCTTCTCTGCACCAGTTGATGCTGCTGCAAAGCCGGAGGGAACGACGGCGCGATCCGGGAGGAGACGGAAGCCGCCAGGCTCCCAGGATGTGGAGATGAAGGATGCGGGGGCCGAGCTGGACGCGGAGAACTGAACCCTCTGGGAGGCTGGAGGCAGCTCTGCCAGCTGTGGCGGGGCCTGTGCCCGGGGACTTGGTGGCCCAGTTTCGCTGCCGGCAGGTGGGAGCCGCCATCCTGCTCCCTGGCTCTGACTGGGTTGATTCTCTCCTGGACTCTTTGGAGCAAGTGGGTGCTTCTCGGCTATTTCCTGCTGGAGTCGCTTTCCCAGCACTGGAGGAAGCGGCTGGCGGGCTTTGCCGTGAGGCGGACGAGGCTGCTGTGAAATAAATGAAGCCAAGAGCTCCATGTGACAGCGATGTTGTTGGTTGTCTGCGCTGGAGGGGGTCTTCCTTGGGGCTCAGTAGTATGTTCTTCCTCAGCGACGCAGGCAGAGGGGGTTCTGCTGGGGGTTGGAAGTACCCCCGTGTCTGGGGGAGCCAGCTCGGCTGCTTTGGTCCTGGGTGACGCCAGTGCCACTGCTGTGTGTCTGCTTCTGGGGCCTAATCGCAAGTACTGGCCTAGACCACCTCCGCCGCGCTACGTGGCCCTCGGTAGGGGCCGAGGGGCTGCACCAGGGTGCGGAGGGGGCGCT
>NW_005842612.1:703297-704044 GCF_000455745.1 Alligator sinensis | reverse complement strand
CCCCGCCCCCGCCCTCAACGAGCTGCTGCAGCTGTGGATGGCGTGCCGCGCCACGCGGGCGCTGCTGGACATCTACACGCAGTGCCTGGCCGCCATGATCGGGCTCTGCCCTGACGCCTGCGTGGACGCGCTGCTGGACGCCTCGGGCCGCCACTCGCCGCACTTCGACTGGGTCGTGGCTCACATCGGCTCGGCTTTCCCCAGCACCATCATCAGCCGCGTGCTGTCCTGCGGCCTCAAGGACTTCTGCGCCCACGGCGGCGCCCCGCCTGGAGACACCTCCGCCCCGGACAAGCGGGTGCCCAAGATCGCCTCAGTGGTGGGCATCCTGGGCCACTTGGCGTCCCGCCACGCAGCCAGCATCCGCCACGAGCTGTTACGGCTCTTCCACGAGAGCCTGGGTCCTGGGCGCGACCCCACGCAAGCGGCCGCCGTGCCCTTCCTGCTGCAGCTGGCTGCCATGTCCCCGCTGCTGCTGGCCACGGTGTCTGGGGAGCTAGTGGAGGCGCTGAAGCCCAGCGTCCTCAACCAGCTGCAGCAGCACCTGGCTGGGCGCCCGCGTGAGGAGCTGGAGAACATGCTGAACATGGCCGTGCACCTGGTGTGCCAGACCTCGGCCGGCGCCTACCGCCTGCTGCAGTTTCTGCTGGACACGGCCATGCCGGCCTCGGTCATCACACCGCCAGGGCTGGCTGTCCATGACGGCGTGCGCGAGGCCTGCGACCGCCTGGTGCAGCCGCTGGCGCG
>NW_005842612.1:702779-703125 GCF_000455745.1 Alligator sinensis | reverse complement strand
TGGCACTCTCCGGGGCCCCCAGCTGCGGCGCTGAAGCCATGTGCCACCTGTTGACGCTGGCCCGCGGGCAGGAGGAGCTGGCCCTGGCTGCCCAGCTGTACGCCGTGCTCAGCGCCTGCGTGACTGACCTGCTGCCAGCCACTGCCCATCGCTGCGTGCTGCAGATCCACGCCGGTGCCCTGCCTGAGCCCCACGCTGCCCAGCTGCTCCGCAACCTGGCGCTGCTGGCCCAGTGGGAGGCCGAGGGGCCAGCTGGGCTCGGCGCCCAGCTGGGAGCTGCCCTCGCCCAGCACCTGCACGACTTGGGGCAGCTGCTGCTGCACTGCAGCCCTGAGGTGGCCGAGGC
>NW_005842612.1:701174-701931 GCF_000455745.1 Alligator sinensis | reverse complement strand
GCCCGCCCCCGGGCCCCTGCCCCAGAATTTCGTCTTCCAGCCCGAGCGCGGCGTCTTCGCCCGCGACTTTGCCCGCGACGGTGACGCCGGGCGCTACCTGGCCGTGCTGCACAGCGTCCTGCACAAGAACATCGACCGCCTGGGCCTGCTCTCCGGCCGCTTCCAAACCTATTGGGGCCTCCGCCAGCCCCTGGGACTCTCCATAAACCCCAGGGGCTTCTCTGGGACCCTCCATGACCTGTACGTGACCACCTAGCCGGGCCTCTGCCAGCCTCTGGCAGTCCGGGACCTCTCTGTCACCCCCTGGGACCCTCCATGACCCCTCTGTGACCACCTCGGGGGCGTCCGCCAGCCCCGGGACTCTCCATAAACCCCAGGGGCTTGTGCATGACCCCTCTGGGACTCCCTATGACCCCCTGGGCCTACGGGACCCCAAACAACCCCCTATGACCCCCCCCCTGCGATGTCCACCGCCCCCTGGGACCCTCCATGACCCGTCTGCGACCCTAACCCAACGCCTGGGACCTCTCCGTGACCCCTCGGCCCCCTTGGGCTGCAGGGAGCGCGTGCGAGTGCCGCTCGGCGACAGAGGGACCCACGGGTGTCGGGGGGACTCTGGGTCCCGAGGGGTGCGGGGGCGGTGTGACCCCGTGGCCCCCGGGCTGAGTGCGAGGCCTGCTGTGGGGGGGAGCTGTGACCCGGGGGGGGCGGGGGTTGGTCCGAAATAAAGTGCGAAGCGGCAGGCCCCGGGTCGGCT
>NW_005842612.1:699292-700162 GCF_000455745.1 Alligator sinensis | reverse complement strand
GCTACCGCGTGCCGGACGTCCTGGTGCAGGAGCCCCCCGCCGACAGGTACGCCGGGGCTGGGCCCACGATGGCCTCGGAGGTGTCTGCCCTCCGCCCCCCGGGCTGGGGGTCCCAGCTGCCCCCTGTACCCCATGCCCCGTCTCTCCTGCCCTCAGGCTGGCGGTGTCGGGGCGGGACGAGAACAGCGTGGAGGTGGCGCTGGGGGCGTGGGGCCAGCAGCTCATCGTGACGGCCAAGCCCTTCCGCCTGGACCTGCTGCAGGGCCGCGAGCTGCTGCTCAGCGTCAACTCCCGCGGCCTCCTCGTCTTCGAGCACCTGCGGCGCCGCCAGGACTCGTGAGTGCCGGGCCGGGGTGGGGGGTCCGCTCCCCCTAGGGGGGCGAGTACCAGCTTGGGCTGGGGCTGGGGTCCTGGGCGCTGGCTGGGGGCTCCTGATAGGGGGTGCAGGGGTCTTCCCAGCCTGGCCCCAGGGGGCGGGGGGCTGCGCACTGACCGGCTCTTTCTGTTTTGCCTTTTCCCCCCGCCCGGCCCGGCCCCCCCAGTCTCGCGGATAAAGTTAGTAGCTCGGTCGGTAGCTTGTGGGATAAGATCAAGAGCCTTTTCTATAGGTAAATCTGCGCTTGCGCTGCTGCTGTCTCTGCCCTTCCCTCTCCCGCCCCCCACTCCGGTGCTGGGGGGGGAGGTCTCTGGGCCTGTCTCCTGCCCCTCCCCGAGCCCAGCTCTGGGGTTGGGGGGCCTCTGGGCTAGTCTCTGCCCTTGCCCCTAGCTGCACCATCTCTGCTGGATGCATAGTTAGTAGGTCTCTAGCCCAGAAGGGTCCTGCCAGGGGGGCACGGGTCCCCCAGCAGAGGCAGAGAGTGTGTGGAGTGG
>NW_005842612.1:697726-699089 GCF_000455745.1 Alligator sinensis | reverse complement strand
AGCTAACCTGGTGTGCAAGTGTTTTCTGCTTGTAGTGACTAATGGTCTGGAAGTGCGCATGAAGGGGGTCCCCGCAGCCCTTACCCCCAGTTCTGCCCCCGGCACTCAGTCTCCTCTGTTTTTCTGTCTTCTACAGGGAGGAGACGAAGGAGCCTGTCCCAGAGGGAGGGGCCGACACCGAGACTTCCGAGGCGGCTGGTGCTGGGGAGGACGAGAGCAATGAGCTCAGTTCCAAGGTGGGGGTGAAGACTTGTCTGTGGGGGTGGTGGGGGCAGGGTGTCTGCCCCACAGCTTCCCCCTGATCCTGCCCTCCCCACCCTAGGCTGAGTCAGCGACATCGGAGGGACAGGAGACTTCAGAGGAAGAACCGGGATCCTGGGAGGAGACGTTCAAGACTCACACAGACAGCAAGCCCAATGGTGAGAGCTCTGATGCCTGCCAGGGTCCCTTCTAGCTCTGGGAGAGGAGTGCAGGTTGGGCAGGGAGGGCTGGGAGCCCGGACACCTGGGTTCTTTCCCTGTCTGGGAAGGGAGAGTTAGAGCAGCGGGGTGGGGGTGAGATCCCGGGTACCTGGGTTCTTTCTAGCTTTGGGAAGGGAGTGGGGCTGGGGGGTGAGGCCGGGGTGGGGGTTTGGGAGACTGGACACCTGGGTTCTCACCCCATCGCTCCATCTGCTGTCGTGCCCCCGCTGTGCCCCTCTAGGGCCGACCTCCGTGGGCCTGGATTTCTCGCTGCCGGGCTTCGAGCACGTCTACGGCATCCCTGAGCACGCTGACAACCTGCGCCTGCACACCACTGAGTGAGCCCTGGGACTGGGAGGGGGCTCCTGGTGCGAGGGCTGGGGTGGGGGTGGTCCAGCCAGGTCTGACGCATGCTGTCCTGCAGGGGTGGGGAACCGTACCGCCTCTACAACCTGGACGTGTTCCAGTATGAGTTGTTCACGCCCATGGCGCTGTACGGGGCCGTGCCTGTGCTGCTGGCCCACAACGTCCAGCGCACCCTGGGGCTCTTCTGGCTCAATGCTGCCGAGACCTGGGTTGACATCAGCTCCAACACAGCTGGCAAGGTACGGGGGGGGGCTTGAGGAGGCTGAGGGCTGTGGGGGCTAGAGCAGGGAGGTTCCCTAAGACCCCCCCCAGGTGCCTGACTAAGACTCCTCCCACTTGCTCTGTGCCGGGGCAGACACTGTTTGGAAAGATGCTGGACTACATGCAGGGGGGCGGGGAGACGCCGCAGACCGACGTGCGCTGGATGTCGGAGAGCGGCATCATCGACGTCTTCCTGATGCTGGGGCCCACACCTGCTGATGTCTTCCGCCAGTACACGGCCCTTACTGGTACCGTGGGGTGGTGAACATGGGTTT
>NW_005842612.1:697137-697610 GCF_000455745.1 Alligator sinensis | reverse complement strand
ATCCGCTGGACCTACAACGACGAGGCGGAGGTGGCAGGTGTGGACGAGGGCTTCGACACCCACGACATCCCCTGCGATGTGCTGTGGCTGGACATTGAACACGCAGACGGCAAACGCTACTTCACCTGGGATCCCAGCAAGTTCCCCCAGCCCCGCGCCATGCTGGCCCGCCTGGCCACCAAAGGACGCAAGGTCAGAGACTGCTTCCCCTCCAACTCTGCATCCTGGGGTCAGAGACCCTTCACCCCCACCCCAGCCGTGCAACATGCTGGGACATCTAGCTGCCAAGGGCCACAAGGTCAAGGCCCCAAATTCCCAGGTCGCAGACACCCCCAGTCCTAAAGCATACTGGGATAATTAGCCGCTAAAGGCTGTGAAGTCTGAGACCCCAATCCCAGGTCAGAGACCCTCACCCCCCAGCCCCACAGCATGCTGGGATACCTAGTCGCCAAGGGCCACAGGGCCAGAGACCC
>NW_005842612.1:695924-697106 GCF_000455745.1 Alligator sinensis | reverse complement strand
CCCCCCCCCAAACCCAGGTGAGAGGGCCCCCCCATTCCCACAGCACATGAAATAACTAGCGGTCAAGAGCCACAAGATCAGAAACTCCTGATCCCAGGTCAGAGACCACCCGCCGCCTCCGCTTCCCAGCCCCGCGGCATGCTGGGATATCTAGTGGCCAAGGGCGGCACGGTCAGAGACTCCCCAAGATCAGAGGCTGCTTCCCCACCGCCCATCCCAGCCCCAGGGCATGCTGGGATATCTAGCTGCCAAGGGCCACAAGGTCAGAGACCCCCCCTTTTCAGCCCTGTGGCTTGATGGGCACCCAGTTCTCTGGGGTTGCAAGGTCTCAGGCTGCAGCAAGCTGGGACATTTCACATAAGGTGAGAGCCCCCTCAGCCCCATGGCATGATGGGTTGTGGCTGCTGGGGGTGGGGGGGGTTGTACGTGTGTGTGTCCCCTACACATGGTCCCAGCCATGGCTCTGCCCCGCTCCTCAGATGGTTAGCATCGTGGACCCCCACATCAAGGTGGACACCGGCTACCGGATCCACAACGAGATCCGCTCCCGTGGCTTCTACGTCAAGACCAAGGACGGCAGCGACTACGAGGGCTGGTGCTGGCCTGGTGCGTCGTGGGGGGCTGGAGGCTGTGTCGGGGCCCTGGGGCTGGAAGGAGTGGGGGGCAGTCAGTTTCCTGGTGTGTCCCTGATTTCCCTTCCCTTCCCTAGGCTCTGCAGGGTATCCTGACTTCACCAACCCCGAGATGCGTGCCTGGTGGGCCAGCATGTTTGCCTACGACCAGTACGAGGTACACGGGGGCTACGCTGGGGGCATGTTTGCCTACGACCAGTACGAGGTACACGGGGGCTGGGCTGGGGTTGGGACTGGGAAGTGGGAGGGGGGGGCTACATCCCTGTGTCTCTCATCAGAGAACCTGTACACATGGAATGATATGAACGAGCCATCTGTGTTCAATGGCCCCGAGGTGACAATGCACAAGGACACGGTGCATCACGGTGGCTGGGAGCATCGCGACCTGCACAACCTCTATGGCTTCTACGTGGTGGGTGCGAGGGTGGAAGCTGAAGGATGTGTTGCCTGGGGATCTTGGGAGCGTGGGGAGGGGTGCCCAGGGCTTGAGGGGATCATGTAATGCATGGCGGGCTGTGGGGGGTGCCTAGAGTTTAGGAAAGTACCTGGT
>NW_005842612.1:692329-695914 GCF_000455745.1 Alligator sinensis | reverse complement strand
TGTAGGCGGTGTCTGGGGTGAGGGCATGTGGGGGAGTTCTTAGGGCTGGAGGGGGCTTGGAGGTGGGAGTGAGGGCCAGCAGGACCCTGATGGGGGGTATCTTTGGGTCCCCCGTGACCCCAGGGGCCTACATGGGGGCTGGCAGGGCCCTGACGGCCTCCTTCTCCCTCCCCACCCCAGCAAATGGCCACAGCGCAGGGACAGGTGCAGCGGTCAGGCGGGCGGGAGCGCCCCTTCGTCCTCACCCGCGCCTTCTTCGCCGGTTCCCAGCGCTACGGTGAGTGGGGAGGCATGTGGGGGGACCACGTTCCCTGCATCCTGTTGGTGGGGGGGCTGCAGTGCCTTGGGCTTCCGGGGACACATCCCCCTGCTTTTCTCCCTCCCCCAGGTGCGGTGTGGACAGGTGACAACGCAGCAGAGTGGGACCATCTCAAGATCTCCATCCCCATGTGCCTCAGCCTGGGGCTGGTTGGCATCGCCTTTTGCGGGGGTGAGCGGGGGCTGCTGCATGGGGGTGGCTGGGTCATGGGGGGCACACACATGGACACCAGGCAATGGACACACGCAGGCAGATGAATATGTAGACGGGCACGGGCACATGCAGGCACATGCAGATACACATGGAGGTGGACAGGGACGTGCAGGTGGACCCACAGGTAAACAGATAGGTAGACAGGTGGATGCAGATGCGTACAGACAGATGCACGCAGAAAAACATGGACATGCGTGTACAGACAGGCACACACTTGGACAAACAGAGACGTAGAGGGGTGAACATACAGAGGGACGGACAGACACGTGACATGGATGTGTGCAGACCGACATGGACACACACCCATGGGGGTCCCTGAGGTTGGGTCAGGGGCCAGGGGGAGCAGGAGCCCCAGTGTCTGAGCTGCTTTTGTGGGGAGCTCTAATCCGTGTCCTGGGGCTGGGAGGGGTCCCTGGGAGGCTGCACTGGGTTCTGGAGAGGCTCTGGCCCCAGTGCTGGGTTCAGGGGGTCCCCAGGGCTCCTCTGACCTCCTCCCCCTGCAGCGGACGTGGGTGGCTTCTTCAAAAATCCGGAGCCAGAGCTCCTGACACGCTGGTACCAGGCGGGTGCCTGGCAGCCCTTTTTCCGGGCCCACGCACACCTGGACACAGCACGGCGTGAGCCCTGGCTGCTGAGCTCCGAGTACATGGCGCTCATCCGCGAGGCTGTGCGCCAGCGCTACGCCCTGCTGCCCTACTGGTACTCAGCCTTCTACCACTCCAACCGCCACGGCACCCCCGTCATGCGGTGAGTACTGGGCAGGGGTTGGGGGTTGCTGGGGTTTTCTACTGCTGCCACTGCTATGGTGCCCCTGTCGTGTGGTCAGCACCGGGCCTTGGGGTCATGCCTGGCTCATTGGCTGCAGGAGGGGAGGGGCTGGGGCTCGTGGGCTGGGCAGAGGTTGCTGGAGGGGTAGGGGTCACAGGTTGTAGGGGTAAGGGTCACAGGCTGGGGGCAGCCTAGGAAAGTGGGGGGTGTCTGGAGCAAGGGCTGAAGGGTCAGGGTCTCTGGGGCAGGCAGGCATTGCTTTTGGCATGGGAGGCTGCAGGGGGGCAGGGATCAGGCAGTGTAGCAAAGTGGGGGAGTGTCTGGAGCAGGCATTGAGGCTGGACCTGTCACTCTTGACATGGGTGGCCTGGGGGGGTGGGGTTGTGGGGCCCCTGCTGCTGGGGAGGGGGAGCTTTGGGTTTGGGGCACAGCCCCCTGACCCCATGTCCTCTCCATTGCAGGCCACTATGGGTGGAGTACCCCGACGACACCACCACCTTCAGTATGGATGATCAGTACCTGATTGGTGAGTGTCCGGGGATGTATTGGGGGGGGAGGGGGGGGATATGTCCCTCTGAGCCCCACCCCACCCCATCATGTTTGTGCTTTCCCCCAGGCACGGCCTTGCTGGTGCACCCGGTGACAGAGCAGGGAGCCCGTGGGGTGCAGATCTACCTACCTGGCAAAGGCGAGGTGAGGGGGTTGAAGGGTATCCCAGGAGGGGGCATCTGTCTGAGCCCCCCTCTCCCCCCACATAACACCTCTCTCCCCTCCCTACCCTTTTTCTCCTCGCATGGCAGGTCTGGTATGATGTCTACACCCACCAGAAGCTCCACGCTCCCCAGACCTTCTACATACCTGTCACCCTGAGCAGTGTGAGTCCCCTGGGGCCTGCCCCATCCTGGGCCTGATCCTGAGCAGGGGAGGGAGGGCCCTTTCCTTTCCAGGGGGCCCTGATTAGACCCGATCCTAAAGGCAGAGTTCTAATCCAGGCCTTATTTTTCGGGGGGACAAACTGGTTGAGGGGGCTGGGTCAGGGGCTCCCAATTCTGCAGGAGTCTGGGGGCCGCTCTCACAGAACTGCACTCCCCTCTCCAACCCCCCTGTAGGTCCCTGTGTACCAGCGCGGTGGGTCTGTGGTACCACGGCAGGAGCGGGTGCGTCGCTCCTCGGAGCTGATGCGTGACGACCCCTTCACCCTCTATGTTGCACTCGGCCCCCAAGTAAGTTGGGGGGAGGCTGCTGTGGGGCAGGGGGCTGTGGTGGCCCCATACGACCCCCCTGATCATCCCCACCCTGCTCTCTCCATAGGGCAGAGCTGAGGGGGAGCTATTCCTGGATGATGGGCACACATTTGACTACGAGACCCAGGCCCGGTTCCTGCACCGGCATTTCAGCTTTGCTGGTAACACCCTCACAGCCAGGTATTGCCCCTCATGGCTACATACTCGCACCAATGCCAGCATGGCAAGGTCCTGCCCACCATGTTGCTCCACTACCCCTGATGGCTAGCTCCTGCCCAGGTCCTGTCCTCCCAGGCTAGCACTGGCCTCCTGTCCGAATGCCACCTCTGCTCTCACCAGCAAGGCAGCAACCTGGCACTGCGCTGTATTTCAGCTCTCATGTCCTGGCAGCTGCAAAGCCCTGATGGCACCTTTGTCCCCCTGCAGCCTTGGGGGGGGGGTGCTCCCAGCGAGCTTGGCTCTGCTGCCTTCTTCCCTCCCCGTGCTGCCAGCCACCCCTGACCCCATACTGTGCCTTCCTTCCCCCCTGCAGCTCAGCAGACCCCCGAGGCACCTTTGAGACCCCAGCCTGGCTGGAGCGGGTGGTGATCCTTGGTACAGGAAAGCCAGCTGCAGTCTACCTCCACCAGGCTGGTGAGTGCGGGCTGGGGAGGGCACAGGGGAGGAGGTGTGCAGCCTTGGGGAGGGTCACACAGGGGCCAGGCTGGGAGGCCTCTAACTGCAGTCCCCCCCCCCCCACAGACGGGACAGAAACGCGCCTGGATTTCCGTCATGAGGCTGAGACGTCCGTCCTGACCATCCGCAACCCGGGTGTCAACATTGGGGCTGACTGGAGCATCACGCTGCGATAGTGCCCGTGGCGGGGGCTGCCTCCCCCATTTTACATCTCACTGGGGGGGGCCCCCCAGAAAGCCAACTGCCTGCTCCACCTCCCCATGACTCAGGGCTGGAGGCTTGTGAAGGATGGTTGTGGGGAGACCCCCCTAGTGTCTGTGCCCCCTTCTAGGGGGAGAGGGGAGGGCACAGCAGGGCCTGGGGGGG
>NW_005842612.1:691849-692317 GCF_000455745.1 Alligator sinensis | reverse complement strand
GGGGGGCATCGCGGGCGCGGGGGGGGGGGGGGGTCCTGCTCTGCCCTGTTCCCCCTCCGTCTGTCTCAGCTGCTTCATAGACTAATATTTAGCAATATTTGCTCCAGGATGTGAATGCCGAAGCCTCGGGCTGTGACAGCAGAGGGAGTGGGGGGAGTAGTACCCAGCTTGTCCCCCTTCCTCCTCCCCACTGCAGGGGCAGGGTCCCCACAGTGGGGAGCCCCCCATCATGGTGGGACCAAGCACTTGCCCTCTAGCGGGAGTTGACCCTGCGGACCCCCACTCCAAATCCCCCTGCCCTGGAGGGGGGGTGCTCCCATCTCCTCCGGCCCCCTCCCCCAAGAACTCTTGGGGCTGTCCCTTTCTTGGAGAGGCCCTGGGGGAAAGCCACACCCCCTTCCCACCCGCATTTCCCAAATTGCTGATCTGCTGGAGCAGAAGCAGATCCTGAATTATGTGCCTGCAAAA
>NW_005842612.1:689104-690123 GCF_000455745.1 Alligator sinensis | reverse complement strand
CTGTTATCCCCCCCTCCGGCGAGTGCCTTTCTCCTGGAGCTCCCCGCTGACACTACTTAAGGTGAGGTCTTGCCCCCCCATGCACGCGTCCTTGTTCTTCCCCCAGCGCCTGTCATAAGCGTTCCTCTCTTCCCAGGGGCTGCGCCACTCTTCTCTTGTGTTTCCCTCCTTTCCAGGCTGCCCCCCTAAGCCTCCTCCGTCCAGGTACCCGTCTCCCCGCCCTTGTCCCAGGTCAGTGCCCAGAATTAATAGTTCTTCTTGGCTGCCGTGCATCCTCTCTAATCCTCCTCAGGCCCAGTGATGCCGGTTCCTCCTTCAGGCTGGCGCCGGTCTTATTAAACTTTCCTCCTTCCCTCCCCTCCCCAGTCCAGTTCTCTTTGCTAAGGGTTCGTGCTTCTCTTTACCCCGCGCATCTTACGGGCCAGCTGACAGTTCCTCCCCTGGCTGGTGCGTCTCCTCGCTCTGCCCCCCAAGCCCAGCACCTAGCACTTAGGGTTATTCCCCCTCCCCAGGCTGGCGTGCAGCACCTGATTTTTTCCCCCCCAACCTGGTGCTAACTGTTCCCCCCCCCCGCCACCGACAGGCTGGTGCAGAAGGCGGAGCTGGTGCGGCTGTCACAGACGCTGCTGCACGTGAAGGGCCTGCACTGGATCGTGGTGGAGGACGCGCCGGCCCGGACGCCGCTGGTGTCGACGCTGCTAGCGCAGAGCGGGCTGAGCTTCACCCACCTGCACGTGGAGACGCCGCCCGAGCTGCAGCGCCAGGAGAGTGACCCCACCTGGCTGCGGCCCCGCGGCGTGGAGCAGCGCAACCGCGCCTTGCAGTGGCTGCGGGAGCACAGCCAGCCCAGCGACCCCGGCGTGGTCTACTTCGCTGACGACGACAACACGTACAGCCTGCGCCTCTTTGAGGAGGTGCGGGCCGGGCCAAGTGGCGGCAGGTGTTGGGGTGCCACAGGGGCAGAGAATAGGAAATGAGGGAGCAAGTGGGGGTAGGGCCGGGCCTGAGGCCGTGGGGGG
>NW_005842612.1:687683-689045 GCF_000455745.1 Alligator sinensis | reverse complement strand
ATTGGGAGCGCCCGCTGGTGGAGGGGGGCCGCGTGGTAGGGTTCCGGGCGGGCTGGCGCCCCACGCGCCCCTTTGCCCTGGACATGGCTGGCTTCGCTGTGGCGCTGCCGCTGCTGCTGGCCACCCCCCGCGCCCGCTTCGACCCCCGCGCTGAGCGCGGGTTCCTGGAGAGCAGCCTGCTCAGCGCCCTCGTCTCCCTCGACCAGCTTGAGCCCAAGGCCAACAACTGCACCAAGGTCAGCCCCCGGAGGACGTCGGGGTTCCCGTTATTGGGGGCTGGGAGCCCGGACACCTGGGTTCTCTTTACAGACAGGGAACTGGTGGTTGTCCAGTCCCAGGTGGGGGGCTGGGGTCCCCCTTCCTTTGCCCTCTGCCTCTAACTTCCCCCTTCCCCCCCCGGCAGGTGCTGGTGAGGCACACACGGACAGAGAAGCCCAAGATGAAGCAGGAGGAGCTGCTGGGTCCTGAGCCTGACATCGAGGTGTGACCTCCCCCCACATACACACCTCTCTCCAGCAAGGAACAGAATCAATGCCAGTACCAGGGGCTGCTGCTGGATTTATTGTGCCCCCCCTTCACCAACAGACACATGGACACTGCCCCTCTTGGACTGCAGGCACGGTGGAGAGGGTGGGGGGCCGGTTTCTGCTCCTTGGGGGCCCCCCCATGGAAGTTGATGATGCTGAGCTCAATAAAGCGCCTGCCCCAGTTGCCGAGTCTACAGGAGGCATTGCTGGGGGGGCAGGGGGAGAGGCCTGGGGCCTTCCCCGGTGGGCTGGTGCAGCCGGTGGATCTTCATGTGTGCATTGCGGCTCTTGATCTTCACAAAGGACCTGAGCACGTGGGGAGATGTATTAGCGGGGGTGGGGGGCATGGGAGGAGGGTCCTGCCTCCCACCACCCTCAGGAGCCCCAGGTACCCCCCTGCCACAGCGTTGGCAGGGGAAGCAGGTACTAGGGGCCATGTCCAGGGCCTGCAAGAGAGGCAAGTGAGGGGCTAGAACCATCTTGCACCCCCCCAGACCCCTCCTCAACTCCAAGACCCCCCCCCATTACCTCTGAGGGTCCTTGGCGCTTCTGGCCACGCCCCAGCCGGCTCTTGTGCAGGTAGTAGAACTCCACACACTGCTGCAGCCCCTTGGCTGGCACCTGCAGGTGCAGGTGGGGAGTCAGCACCGTCGAAGCCCCCCCAGACTGTGAGCACCAGGGGCTGCAGAGGGGACGGGGGTGGGGGTGTCTCACCGCACGCTGGATGAGGGCGAAGTCCTTTCCATGCTGGGCAAAGGCCTTGGCAAACTGCCGGCGCTCGTGGGGCGTCCATGCGTCACTGCCTGCAGGGGTAGGGGGCATGGATTGGCAGCCC
>NW_005842612.1:686933-687671 GCF_000455745.1 Alligator sinensis | reverse complement strand
TTGTGCCCCCACCCCCGGCCAGCCTCTCCCCCTTCCACCTCCCATTGCCCCCACTAAGTCAGTTCTCAGCCTCCCTGCATGTCCCCAGCAGCCCAGTTCCAGGCCCCTGCAAGCCCAGGCCTCATCTCACGCCCTTACCCGTGTAGTGGTAGGTGCTCAAGGAGTGCTGGGGGGGCCAGGCTGGGTTCTGCAACAGCAGCATCTCCAGAGCAGCCTGAGGGGGGTGAGGGGTGAGTGGGGAGTGGGCAACATGCCCTGCCCTGACCCCCCCAGCACACACAAGCCTGGCCCCGTCAATAGCGCCAGGCATGGGGGGCGCATCCTTACCCTCACGTCCCCATGGGTCCGGCAGAGGCAGTGCAGTGCCAGCTCCCGGTTGGTGCCGCCCCCCGGCACAGCACTGGAGCAGGCCACATCCAGCAGGGCTTCCACTGCGAGGAGTGGTGAGGGGTTAAGAGGATCCAGGCTCTCCCTGCTCTCACCTCCCAGCTCCTGCTCCACACCCAGAGAACCAGGGGTCTGGGCTCCCCCTGCCCCAGGAAGCCTGGGTTCTTTGGGTGGGGAGTGCAGCCTGGATCCCTCAGCTCCCACAGAACCCAGGTGTCTGGGCTCCCAGCCCCCTGCTCTCTCGGCAGCCTCCCTGGAGGGAGCCCAGGTATCCAGGCTCCTCCTGCTCTGGCTCTCACCCCTGCTCCCCTCCCAGAGAACCCAAGGGTCCGGGCCCCCAACACCCCCCCC
>NW_005842612.1:685105-686822 GCF_000455745.1 Alligator sinensis | reverse complement strand
TCCTGCGGGGGCAGGTGGGGGTCATGGGGGGGCTGCTTCCAGCCCCTCCCCCCAACCTCTCCCCCTGAGATGGCACTTACGGGGTGTCTGGGCGCAGGGCTGGGCTGGGTGGGGGGGGACTGCAGCCTGTGGGGGGAGAGACTGGCAAGGGGGAGCCGTCCCTGGCCTCCCATTACCCCTGACCCCCCCCAGAGCACCATAAAGGCCCACAATCCCCCATGACGCCCCCCCGCAAACCCTGGGGTTCCTCAGTTGCCCCCACATGGGAGCAGAGAACCCAGAAGTCCTAGTTCCCGGGGGCGGGACGGACTTACTGCCTGGGGAAGGCTGGAGGCGGGCGAAGAGGCCTGGACCAGGGCGCAGGGGGTCCAGGATGGGGGGGGCACGGTAGCAGGGGTCCCCCCCTGGGCACTGCAGCCGGCTCTGGTGGGGGGCACCCTGGCAGCCTGGGACCTGGGGGGGACAGGGCCTGTGTCTGGGGGGGGTAGGGCACCCCCAGATGCCGGGGTCCTATGCACAGAGTAGCCTTCCCCCCACTCCACAGGCCCGGCCCTCAGCCAATCAAGAGTTCTCTCTCCCCTGGTTAGGGGTGAGGTCAAAGGGCACGACGTGGGAAGCTTCTTGTCATTCCCCGTCCCCGCTCCACCGCACTCACCTGGCCAGCTGCCCCTGGGGGGGGCTGCTCGTACCCTGGCATGGGGACCTCTGCCCCCGGGGCGACTTCTGACCCGGGCCAGCATTCAAACGGGACCCAGGAGGACTCTGGCACCTTGAAGTAGTGATCAGTGGCCTGTAGGGCAGGGGTCATTGCTGGAGAGGACCCAGGCGTCTGCGCTCCCAGCTCCACCTGCTCTAACCCCCTAGTCCAGAGAGCCCAGGTTTCCAGGCTCCTACACCCCCCTTCCCTCTCCCCTGCCAGAGCTGGCGAGAGCCCAGGCATCCAGCCCCCCAGCCCCAGTGCACCTGGGAGCCACAGGCACTGTCCGGGGGCCAGTCTGCAGGTCCCAGCAGCCGGGAGAAAACCTCAGAGCCGGCCAGGCCTGGGGAGCAGAGACGGGGCCAGCAGTGAGTGACGGGGGGGGCGCACAGGGGTTCCCTTCTGAGCCCTACAGCCCCAAAGGGGATCCAAGGCCTTTGTTGTGGGACCGGGACCTAGGGGCCCCAGGCATCCGGGTTCCCAGCCCCACCCTGCTCTCGCCTCCCCAGCCCCACTTCCCGCCCAAAGAACCAGGCATCCGAGCTCTCAGGCCCAGGCCGCGCTCCCCACCTCCAGACCCCGGGTGTCCCGGGCTCTCAGTCCTCCCTGCTCTCACCCCCGACACCCACTCCCTGCCCAAAGAAACCAGGGGTCCGGGCTCGCGGTGCTAGGGCCCGCTCCCCGCCCCACCCTGCTCTCGCCTCCCCAGCCCCACTTCCCGCCCAAAGAACCAGGCATCCGAGCTCTCAGGCCCAGGCCGCGCTCCCCACCTCCAGACCCCGGGTGTCCCGGGCTCTCAGTCCTCCCTGCTCTCACCCCCGACACCCACTCCCTGCCCAAAGAAACCAGGGGTCCGGGCTCGCGGTGCTAGGGCCCGCTCCCCACCCGAAGAGCCCACGGCCCGTCACTCACCAGGGTCCTGGTAGCCGCTGTGGGGTCCGTAGCTCGGAGGCACCAGCTCGGGGTAGAGGCACTGGGCCGAGGGATCCGGGCCCCCCCCGCCGCCCCCGGCCCCCCCCG
>NW_005842612.1:684191-684457 GCF_000455745.1 Alligator sinensis | reverse complement strand
GAGGCCTGGATCAGGCCCAGCCTGGCCTGTGGGGGCTCCAGGCCCTTTATGGCTCAGGGGCATGAAAGCTTAACCCCCCCCACCCCAAAAAGGGCCACCCAGCCAGGCCTTGAGGGCCCCTGACCTTTGACCTCCAGCTTTGGACCCCTGGCAGCCTCCCTTGGCTGTGTGTGGCGGCAGCCCCAAGGCCACGGTGAGGGGCCCGATCCTGGGGGGCCCCCACCCCAGTTCCCAGCCTGCGCGGGGCGGCTCCGGGCCGCCGGAGG
>NW_005842612.1:680648-681917 GCF_000455745.1 Alligator sinensis | reverse complement strand
CCCCCACCGGCGCCCCCCCACAAGGAGCTGTGAGTATCCCAGACGCCTGGGTTCTTTGGGGCTCAGGGGGTGTGGGGGGGGGTCCCCCAGCATTAACCCTTCTCTGCCCTCCAGGCTGCAGCGGAGCAGCTCTTCGGACAAGCCTGACAAGGCCAAGCCCCGGCAGAGGCTCAGCAAGAAGGCGGCATCCACGGCCAACCTGCTCGCGCGCTGCAGCAGCCTGGAGAAGTACGGACCCCCCCACGCACCCCCCGCCCCGCCAGGGGACCCAGGTGTCGGGGCGCCAGCACCCCCTCTACCCCTTCTCCGAGCTGGAGCGAACCCAGGTGTCCACGTCCCCCCACCCCGCCGCTGACACTGCTCTTCCCTTTCAGCCGGGTGAAGGATCCGACCCTGAGCCCAGGTGAGTGTGGGGGTATTGGGGGGCTTAGGGGGGCTTTAACCCTTTCAGCTCCACATCCCTGACCCCCTTCCCCCGCCATGTCTGCAGGTCCCCTGGGCTCCCGGCGCGGGAACTACAATCTGGGTGAGGTGGCCTTGGGGGGCAGTCCTATAACAGTTGTATGGGGACTGGAGGGGCTTCATATAGGGTCTGTCATATGGAGGCAAGGAGGTCATATAGGGTTGGGGGGTGGGTTGTAGGGGCTGGGAACAGCCATATAGGCCCTGGAAAGGTCAGATAGGGCTGGGGGGGTATCGTATTTGTGTGGGGAGGGGGTGCTTTGTATAGGGTCTGGGGAGGTATATGGAGGTGGGGGGGTCATATAAGGACTGGGGGGTCCTAGGGTCCAGGAAGACTCAGTATTTGTTATAGGGCCTAGAGGGGTCACAGAGGAGGCAGGGGTCAGAGGGACTGGGAGCAGTATACAGGGGTTGGGGGGTCGTATCCAGGCCAAGGAAATCGGGCAGGGGCCAGAGGAGGTCGTTTAGGGACATGGGGTCGTAGGGGACCTGGGGGAGGTTGTTCAGGGGTGGGGAAGGCCATAGAGGGGTTGGGGGGCTTGGCTCAAGGGTGCCCATGCCCTCCTGTGACCCCTGACCCCCTGCAGAGGGCCGGTCAATCAAGATGTTCCTGCGGGGCCGGCCCATCACCATGTACATCCCGTCGGGCGTCCCTCACTACGAGGGGCTGCGGGCCGAGCTGCCCCCTGAGCGCCTGCAGCTGGAGTGGGTGTATCCTGACCCTGACCTTGACCCCAACCCTGACCCCCCCCATCTCTCTATCCCCCTGTTAGGTCCCCCCCCAGGCCCAAAACCCTCCCCCAGGTC
>NW_005842612.1:672480-680561 GCF_000455745.1 Alligator sinensis | reverse complement strand
GCCCCTTGACCCCTGACCCCACGGGGCAGCTATGGGTACCGGGGCCGGGACGGGCGCTCCAACCTGCACGTGCTGGGCTCAGGGGAGCTGGTCTACTTCGTGGCCTGTGCCGTGGTACTGCTGGACCTGAGTGCCCGGCGCCAGCGCCACTACTTGCGCCACACCGACTGCGTGGGGGGGCGGGGGGTCACAGGAATGGGGGGCAGGCTGGGGAAGCCCCCCAAAGTCCTAACTCACCGCTTTCTCCCCCAGCCTGGCAGTGCATCCGGACCGCGTGCGTGTGGCCACGGGGCAGGCGGCCGGCGTGGACAAGGATGGCAAGGTACCAATGTCCCCTTCTCCACACTGGGGGGGCACCCCACTCCCCTCCCCAAGCTGGGGGGAGACCCCAGGAGTCTGGGCTCTCTCACAGTCCCCACTCGCCTCTCTGGAGTTGGGTGGGAACCCAAGTGTCCAGGCTCCCCTGCTGCAACCCCCACTCCCCTCCCTGGGTGGAGAGAACCCCGGCGTCCGGGGCACGTGTAGGATTCTGAGAAAGAGGGGGTGCAGGGGGTGCCTTGTCCAACACCAATACAACACAACACTTTTTCTGCCATTAAAAAGCACCTCTATAGGTTAGCAGAAGAGTAGGATATCTATTGCATGTAATAGTATCAAGTTCTGCATGGAAGTAATCAATCTATAATTAATTGCTGTCATTAGCAGAACAATCAGAGTACGCATGATGGATCGATGATCTATAAAACCTAGTAGTCTCTGTAAAGCATGTATAATGTATGAAATACCTATATATTATGCATAAAGTTAGGTATTACATCTAAAAACACATGGTGTATAGCAACACAGCAAACTAGGCGAAATAATCAACGTGCTGGTTTATTACTATCGACAAAATGAGCATAGTGTATCTTGTCTATCACCTATTGCATATCAAATGAGCAATGGGCTCCAGTTGCAGCAAGGGAACTTGAGGAAGCGCACAGAAAATACATTATGTGCAAAACGTGTATAAAGATATTGCATATTAAAAACACAACAAATGAGGCAAAAATAACTAACACGCAATTACGTAGCGCTCTTGGTATATTGTTTATATTATGTATCATCTGCTGCGTATACAGCACATTACACGTAAAATGCTTTTTATCCATTAAACATGTTGCATATAAAAATACATACTATCTATAAGCAGACAAGGTTCCTTGGGTGAAACCTAAACCCCTACTATCACTAAAACATTTTAAGATAACACAGAACTAAATAATTTGCATTTTGTTATTATTGGCAAGATAACTATAGTATATGTTACGTGTTATTGATTACGTGTACAATATATTACGCATAAAATACATATGTGTAAATCACATGTATGAATAAGAATATTATGTTTAAGCACATATGCAGTGTATAAAAACACAACAAATGACAAAATAGGTCATTAGTTTTATTGGCAAAGTAACTGTATATGCTATGCATCATCTATTGTGTCTAAAGTATGTTACACGTACATGTGTTTTATACATAGTATCTAACTTGTTATACATAAAATTATATATATTGTATATAAAAACACGAGGTGTACAAAAACACAACCTCCACCAAGGGGAAAAGTAATAAATATTTAATTAGTACTATTGAAGAAATAATCATAGCATATACGTTGTATCATCAATTATATATAAAGTACATTATGCATAAAACAGATACATTATGCATAATCTTACGTGTTACATATGAAAATGTAGAAGGTGTATAAAAACACCACAACTAGGGGCAATCAGCATGGATTTATTAGTGGGAGATCATGTCAGACCAACCTGATTGCCTTTTATGATCAGGTCACAAAGGCCATGGATGCAGGTGTCGCGGTGGATGTAGTCTTTCTGGACTTCAGCAAGGCCTTTGACACCGTCTCTCACCCCATCCTAATTAGTAAACTAGGCGACTGTGGCATAGATGCCTACACAGTCAGATGGATTGCAGATTGGCTGAAGGGTCGCACTCAGAGGGTGGTGGTGGATGGATCATACTCGACTTGGGGGGAGGTGGGTAGTGGAGTCCCCCAGGGCTCAGTCCTGGGGCCGGCGCTGTTCAATTTCTTCATCAGCGATCTTGATGTTGGGGTGGAAAGCAACCTGTTTAAATTCGCTGATGACACCAAAATTTGGGGGGAGGTGAGCACGCTAGCAGGGAGAGAGAGATTGCAGAAGGATCTGGATAGGTTACAGGGGTGGGCAGACAGGAACAGGATGCGTTTCAATACGGACAAGTGCAGGGTGCTGCACTTGGGTAGTAGGAACCAGCAGCACACTTACACGATGGGGAACTCCCTACTTGAGAGCACGGAGGCGGAAAGGGATCTTGGTGTCATTATTGACTCCAAGATGAACATGGGCCGACAATGCGAGGTCATGGTTGGCAGGGCTAACCGGACCTTGTCGTGCATCCACAGGTGCATCTCGAGTAGAGCCAGGGAGGTGATCCTCCCCCTCTATGCGACGCTGGTCAGGCCGCAGCTGGAGTATTGTGTCCAGTTCTGTGCGCCCCATTTCAGGAGGGATGTGGACAACATGGAGAGGGTCCAGAGGAGGGCCACCCGCATGATCCGGGGACAACAGGGCAGACCCTACAGTGAGAGACTGCGGGACCTGAACCTATTCAGCCTCCACAAGAGAAGGCTGAGGGGGGACCTGGTGACCGTCTATAAACTCACTAGGGGGAACCAGAAGGGTTTGGGGGAGACGCTGTTTCCCCTAGCCCCCGCTGGCATAACAAGGAGTAATGGGCACAAGTTGATGGAGAGGAGGTACAGATTGGACATCCGAAAAAATTACTTCACAGTTAGGGCGGCTAGGAGCTGGAACCAACTTCCAAGGGAGGTGGTGCTGGCCCCTACCCTGGGGGTCTTTAAGAAGAGGCTGGATGCCTACCTGGCTGGACTCATTTGAGTCCCGTTTTTGTTTTTAGGGTTTTTTGCTGTTCTCCCGCCCTGGCGGGGGGTCGGGCTAGAAGATCTATTAGGTCCCTTCCGACCCTAAAACTATGAAACTATGAAACTAATCTACATGTAACTATCTAGTATTATGGGCAAAATAATTCTAGTATCTATAATAGCATATACTATACGTTGTCTATTTTGTATTAAATAGGTCACGTGTATGTGTTTCATACATAGTATCTGTTTTATTACAAGTGAAATTATATGTTGCATATAAAAACACAGGTGTATAAAAAAGACAGCAGACCTGTCAACAAGTAATCAATATTTAATTAGTATTATTGACAAAATGGTAGTATAAAGTCCTAGAGAAGCGGGCCTGGAAGGGACCTCCGGAGGTCACATCTAGTCCAATCCCTTGCCTGAAACAGGGTCAGTCTTGTCTAAACCAAGCCATAAACCATCCACTAAACTCCACATAAAAGTGCCATCAACCCTGACACAGCACAGACCTAACACCGAACCTGCCACAGGGAAAGCAGGGCTGTATCTATATTATATCATCAATTCTCTCTAAAGTCTGTTGCGTGTGAAACACATACTATATATACAGCATGTAATTTCTGCATCGAATTCTGTATGACCTACAAAAACATAGAAGGTGCCTAAAAACACCATGACCAAGGCAAAAATAATCCTTATGTCACGATATAGCATTGTTAGCAAAACAGTTGCGGTGTGTATCCAGCATCATCTCTTACATATATAATAGATCATCCGCAAAACCTGAGTTAATCTCTTACATATATAATAGATTCAGTGTTTCCAACTCTCATGATTTTTGGTGTTATTCTTTGCCAAACATCATGAGAGTTGGCGAGACTGTAGATTGTCCACAATGTGTCCTGTGTACACATATTGCATATAAACTTCATGTATATGCCATATAAAAATGTCCCGTGTTAGGTATAGAGAGAGATGTTACATCTAAAAGCACAAGGCACCGGGCAAAAGTCAGCTGCAGCTGCTGTTTCTGTAGCCCTGCAGACTTCCATGGGCATCTCTGGTAGGTGCGTTGCACCCCAGCTTGCCGGGTCAGCGGGGATTTTACTAGAATCATAGAAAATTCAGGTTGGAAGGGACCTCAGGAGGTCACATCTAGTCCAACCCCCTGCTCCAAGCAGGACCAGCCCCAACTCCATCATCCCAGGCAAGGCTTTGTCTAGCTGGGTCTTCAAAACCTCCAAGGATGGAGACTCCACCACCTCTCTGGGGAGCCTGCTCCAGTGCTTCACCACCCTCCTCGTGAGAAAGCTCTTCCTAATGTCTGACCTCAACTTCCCTTCCTGCAACTCGAGACCGTTGCTCCTTGTTCCGTCATCTGCCACCATGCTATCTCTGTTCCCGAGTACCGTTGCCCTGGGCTAATATGATGTGGCTGGAGATGAGGTTGTCCGTGAGAGGTCAGACTCATCTATGGGGCGGAGGAAGAGCAGGGGGACATGGGCAGGCCGGGATGGGGGGCAGCAGAAGGGAAGACTGCTCGGTCCATGGGTGCATCCAGGGTGTAGGAAAGGGGGCGCGGGGGGTGTGGTGTGATGCCCCGTGTAGCACAACCACCTCCCATGGGAGAGCAACGAGGCTTTCTCATACACCAGGGTCCTTGGGCGGCCGCACACCAGGTGAGATCAGCTGGTGCCTGGAGATTTCAGTTTAAAATTAAAGCAAAAAGAAATATAACAGTGTTGGGAGGTGCGCCCATGGCTAGCTTCGATCTTCAACTGAAAGCGCACAAGAAACCAGATGTATTAATGGCCAGAGCCTCCACTGAGTTTAAAAACCACAAGGAACTAGAGGCGTTAATGCCTAAATCCTCCATTCACTTGCAAAACCACAAGAAGCCAGACTAGAATCGCCCCGAGACAGTGTAGTCCCAAACGTCTTGTTTACACATGTAAAGCAGAACGGGCCTTCGTGGGGTGGTGAAGCTGCAAGGAGACGCAGGCCAGGCTGAGGGGTGACAGCTCCGCTAGCCTTGGAGACCTGGAGGATGGAGGTAGGGGGGTGTTAACACCTACAGGGTGAAGAGATCAGCAGGGAGATGATGATGAGTCAAGTCAGCTGAGGCCCCATGCTCTCACCCCCAGCCCCCCTTCTCTGCCAGAGACCCCAGGCATCTGGGCTCCCACCCCCTTGTTCTCACACCCAGCCCCACTCCCCTCCCAGGCATTCGGGCTCCCTGCTTCCCCCCCACACCCCGTGCTGGGGCAGGGAACCCCAGCGTCTGGGTGCTGACCCTGTGCCCCCCTCCACAGCCGCTGCAGCCCCTGGTGCACATCTGGGACTCGTCCTCGCTCCTGCTGCTACAGCAGCTCGGCTCCGGCAGCTTTGAGCGTGGTGTCGGCTCCCTCGCCTTCTCCATCGCCGTGAGTCCAGCTGGGGACCCTTCCCACTGCTGGGGGCATGGAGAAGGGGGGGCTGGGGGGGCCATGGAGGGTGGTTTGGGGGATGATGTGGCAAGGTATGGGGTTCCTGCCTGCATCCCTGGCCTCTGGCAGGTCCAAAGAGGAGGGTTTCCATGCCCCTTTCCCCCGCATGGTGCCTGTCCCCCCCATGCCTGACCCTCTCCCACCCCCTACACTCCCCAGGAGCAGGGCACCTTCCTGTGCGTGGTGGATGACTCCAATGAGCACATGATGTCGGTCTGGGATTGGGCTCGCGGCACCAAGCAGGCCGAGATCAAGGTCAGTGGTGGGGGAACCCAGGTGTCCAGGATCCCAGCCCCCTGGTCTCACCCCCAGTCCCCTCCCAGCGCTGGAGAGAACCCATCCCCCAGGCTCCCAGCCACCCTACGCTGTCGGGACCCAGGTGTCCGGGCAGTGCGCTGACCCCCCTGCCCGCGTCCCCCCCCCAGAGCACAAATGAGTCGGTTCTGACAGTGGAGTTCGACCCGCGAGACAGCAGCCGCATCATCACCGGGGGCAAATCCCACGTCTACTTCTGGACCTGGAGCGGAGCCAGCCTCAGCAAGAAGCAGGGCATCTTTGGGGTATGTGGCCTGGGGGTGGGACAGCGGGACCCAGGCCTCACCCCCTGCCCTCCCCGAGTGCGGGGGGAACCCGGGTGTCCAGGCTCCCAGACCCCCCTGTTCTCACCCCACCCTGTCGCAGAGCTGGAGAGAACGCAGGCATCCAGGCCCCCAGTCTCCCCGCCCTGTCACCCAGACCCCACTCCCCTCCCAGAGCTGAATTGAACCCAGGTGTCTGGGCTCCCTGCTCTCCACACCCAGTCGTGCTCCCTTCCCCAGGCTCGAGACATCCCAGGTGTCCAGGCTCCCAGCTCCCCTGTTCTCATCCCCCAACACCTGGGTTCTCTCAGGCCCAGAGGCTTGGAGCAGGGGGTCTGGGTTCCTGCTCCCCCCCCACCCCCACCCCCCCCCCGTTCCGCCAAAGGTATGGACCACTGGATGCCTGGGTTCCCTCTGCAGAGGGGCCTGGATGCCTGGGCTCTTTCCAGCTCTCAGAGGGGAGTGGGTGAGAGCACGGGGGGCTGGGTTTTCTCTAGCTCTGGGAGGGGGAGGGGGCATTGGGGGGGAGAGTAGGGGACTGGGGGCCCGGACATCTGGGTCCCGCACTGACCTCCCCATCCCCTTGCAGAGACGTATCAAATCGGGCGACAGACCCACGCACACGAGGGCAGCGTCTTCGCACTGTGTCTGCGCCGTGACGGCTCTGTGCTGAGCGGGGGGGGCAAGGACCGGCGCCTCGTGCACTGGAGCCCCGAGCTCAGCCTGCTGCAGGAGGCCGAGGTGATGGGCTGGACACCTGGTTTCTCTCGGGGGCGGTGTTGGGGGTGAGAGCTGGGAGGCTGGACACCTGGGTTCTCTGGGTGGCGAGGCTGGGGGGTGAGAGATGGTAGGACTGGGTGCCTGAGTTGTCTCCAGCCTGGGGAAGGGAGTAGGAGTGGGGGTTGAGAGCAGGGAGCCCGGATGCCGGGGTCCTCGGGGGCAGTGGGGGATGAGAGCAGCGGGGGCTGGGAGCCCAGATGCTGGGCTCTCCCCAGCTCTGGGGGCCGGGCAGGGCGGTTCCAGCTGCCCCCTGACACCCCCCTCCCCCCCCCCCAGCTGCCTGAGCGGTTTGGGGCCGTGCGCACCATCGCAGAAGGTGCCGGGGGGGAGCTGCTGGTGGGGACGACACGCAACGCGGTGCTGCGGGGGGGGCTGGCCCAGGGCTTCGTCCCCATTGTCCAGGTAATGGGGGGTATAGCTAAACTGGGGGGGCCTTGGGGGGCTGGAGGTTCCCAGCCTGCCCCGTTCATGTGCCCAGCAGCATCTGGATGTGCTGTAGGGAGGCCGAGTGGGCTGTGGGGGGGCTATGGGGCCAGAAGGGAGCGGTGGGAGTCCTGGGGGGATGGTTAGAGCTGGCAGAGGCTGGGGGTGTCTGAGCCCCCCTTGCTGCCTCAGGGTGCTCGGACGAGCTGCAGTGGGGTTGGGGGGTCACAGCTGGCTCCCTGCCCAGGGGCTCATGTGGAGGGGCTGTGGGGTGGGGGCAAGGGGGCACAGCCTCTCCCCTCCCCAGGGGCACATGGATGAGCTGGGTGGGGGGTCACAGCCTGCTCTGCTCCCCCAGGGGCACACAGATGAACTGTGGGGCCTGGCCACGCACCCGCGGCTCTGCGTCTTCCTCACCTGCGGCCACGACCGACAGCTCTGCCTATGGGACGGCGCTGCCCACAGCCTGGCCTGGAGCCTGCTCCTCGAGGTGGGGTTGGGGGGGGCGTTTGGGGGGCTGTGGCGTCAAGGAGAGTCTTGGGGGACTCTACAGCCCTGTGGGGGTGTTTGGGGAGCGGTCTGTGGCCTCAGGGGGGACATTTGGGAGGGCACTTGGGGGTGCTGGACCTGCAGCCTGGAGGGCTGCTGGGCCCGGCTGACACTTCCCATCCCCCAGGACACAGGGCTGTGCGCTGACTTCCACCCCAGCGGGCAGGTGGCGGCCGTGGGACTCAACACTGGACGGTAACTGCCCCCCCTGGGGCGGGGGTGGGGGGCAGCTGGTGCCCCCCCCTCCCTCAGGCCCTTTTTTTTCCAGGGGCCCTGACCCCCCATCCCCCTACAGGTGGCTGGTGCTGGACACGGAGACGCAGC
>NW_005842612.1:670979-671567 GCF_000455745.1 Alligator sinensis | reverse complement strand
AGGGTGGGGGGCTTTCCGTGGGATGGAGGCTGTGGGTGGGGTTGCATGAGGTGGAGCGGGGTTGCATGGCGTGAGGGGGGTTGGAGGGGTCTCCATGCGGCCTGGGGGATGGGGTAGCTGCAGGGTGGGTTGTATGGGTCTGGGGTCCCCATGGGGTGAGGGGGCTGGAAGTGGGTTGCATGGGGCTGAGGAGCTTCCAAGGGGGCTGGAGGGAGTCAGGCTGTGTATCCCCCCCACACCCCTTCCATACCCCCCCAGGGGACGTGGCTGGGAGCTGCAAGCTGCTGCGTAACCGGTTCGAGAGCCGGGACCGGGAGTGGGCAACGTACACCTGCGTGCTCGGATTCCACGTCTTCGGTGAGCTGGGGGCATGGGGAGGGGATCCCTGGGGGTGCCGGGGAGAACCAGGGGGGGCAGGGGGCACAGAGGAATGCCCACATGTGCTCATGTGTGTGCCGCTGCGTGTGCAGGCGTGTGGCCGGATGGCTCGGACGGCACTGACATCAACTCCCTGTGCCGGTCGCACAGCGAGCGCGTGGTGGCCGTGGCCGATGACTTCTGCAAGGTGCATCTCTTCCAGTACCCCTG
>NW_005842612.1:669951-670536 GCF_000455745.1 Alligator sinensis | reverse complement strand
ATGGGGTGGGTGGCTCAGCAGGGCCTAGAGGAGGCTCTGGGACCTTAGGGGGGCACTGGGGTTCTATGGGGGTCTCAGCCCCCCAACTCCTGCACCCCACAACTCCTCCCCCCCACAGGCCCCCAGCCACATGTATGGCGGCCACGGCAGCCACGTGACCAACGTGCGCTTCACCCACGACGACGGGCACCTGGTCTCGCTGGGGGGCAAGGACACCAGCATCTTCCAGTGGCGGGTGCTGAGCGGGGGGGGCGCCGTGCCCCCCCGCAGCCGCTCCTTCTCCTCCACCTCCCTCTCCTTCCAGGAGGCTGGGGGGGGGCCCTGAGTGCCCCCCCACCCCCAGCCAGCTGCGGCACTAACTCACGCTAACGATGCGACCTGCTTCATTAACCATAATTCCCCCAGGGCAGAGCAGGAGGGGGAGGCAGGCAGTGCCAAAGCAGGGAGGGGCCAAGCGCCCCCTCCCTCCTCCGCGGGACCAAGTCGGGGGGGGGCAGGATGCGGCCCCCCCACCTTCGTTTACATTCCCGGCTGCTCCAAGCCGCTCTCGACACTGTGACAGGCCCAAATAAAGCCTTGGCATCA
>NW_005842612.1:667449-668611 GCF_000455745.1 Alligator sinensis | reverse complement strand
GCAGGTCAGGGCGGGGGAGGGCAGCAAGAGAGACTCCGCCCCTGGGCGCGGGGGTGGGGATCACCCCGGGGGCCGCAGTCAGGGGCACTAGGCCCCAGGGGGGCTGATTGTAGGGGTCGGTGCTGGGCCTGGGTTGGGGGTCCCGCTGCTTTTGCCCCCCCTGACAGCCCCCCCTTCCCTTTCCTCCCCTCCCCGTCCCCAGACTACGTCTACTTCGAAAACTCCTCTAGCAACCCCTATCTCGTCCGGCGCATCGAGGAGCTCAACAAGGTGAGAGGCTCCAGTGCCGCCCTGGGGATGGACCCCGGCGAGGATGGAGTCGCGCCCCCTCCCATGCCCCAGGGGCTGGCGTCCAGGCCCCTTCCCCCACTTTGAGGCCCTGCTCTGGGGCAGTTCTGCAGAGGGCTGAGGGGGCTCGGCTTGTCTGGGGGTTGCATGGGGGGAGTCTTGTTTGGGTTGGGGGCTGGGGTGGGCCTGGCCTGCCTTGGGAGATGAGGGGGTTGTGGGGCAGGTCTGTGGGGGGCAGAGGAGGGCTTGACTGAGGGGATGTGGGGGGTTGCAGACCAAGGCTGGGGGGGCTGGGGAGATATGCAGGGGGCAGCTGTGCCCAGGGCGCTGTGGCAGCCTTTCACTCTTGCCCTCAGACAGCCAACGGCAATGTGGAGGCCAAGGTCGTCTGCCTCTTCCGGCGCCGTGACATCTCCAGCAGCCTCAACAGCCTGGCGGACAGCAATGCCCGTGAGTGGGGGCACCGGGGGGAGGTGTGATCCCTCCCACTGTGGAGGGGGGTCTATCCTGGGCCTGGGCTGAGGGCGACGGGGTACAGAGCAGCCCAGGTCCAACCCCAGGGACTGAGCTGCCCTGACTTGCCTCTGAGCAAATTGGGGGCTGGTTTTGTTTCTCCCAGCACTGCCCGTGTAGCAGGGGTCTGGGGGTGGGGAGTGGGGCGCAGGGGCTGAGGGCCAGGGGTGAGGGAGCGCTGGCAGAACTTGGGGGTCAAGAGTGAGGGGCGTTGGCAGGGCTAGCGGGGGCTGCAGGTTGGGGGTGAAGGGCACCGGCAGAGAGCTGCGAGTTGGGATGCGAGGGGCACTGGCAGGGATAGGGGTTGAAAGGGACTGTGGGGTTAGGAGCAAGGGACCGGCAGGGGTGGGGGGGGGGGCCG
>NW_005842612.1:664979-666835 GCF_000455745.1 Alligator sinensis | reverse complement strand
GAACTGTTTCGGGATGGGGTTGGGGGTGCATCTCCCTGGAGGTGGGGGAGCTAGGTTCTTTTGGGCTGGCAGCTAGGGGGAGGGCAGTTCCCTGGGCACGGGTCTGGAGGGCTGGGGGCTCTGGGGTGTTCCCAGCCCAAGGTTCATTTTCTCTCCCCCGGTTCCAGGACTGTTTCTTCTACTCGCTGGTGTTCGACCCTGTGCAGAAGACCCTCGGGGTTGGGGGTGCATCTCCCTGGAGGTGGGGGAGCTAGGTTCTTTTGGGCTGGCAGCTAGGGGGAGGGCAGTTCCCTGGGCACGGGTCTGGAGGGCTGGGGGCTCTGGGGTGTTCCCAGCCCAAGGTTCATTTTCTCTCCCCCGGTTCCAGGACTGTTTCTTCTACTCGCTGGTGTTCGACCCTGTGCAGAAGACCCTCTTGGCTGACCAGGGCGAGATTCGTGTTGGCTGCAAGTACCAGGCTGAGATCCCCGACCGGCTGGCTGAAGGTATGGGGAGGGGAGGGAAGGGGACCGCGTCCATCCCCCTTGGCTGGAGAAGGGGGTCAGGACTGTCTCCCAAGAGACTAGGCAGGCAGTTGTGTGTGTGGGGCCTCCCCTGACCCAGCTGCTTCCCGCAGGTGAGTCTGACAACCGCAACCAGCAGAAAATGGAGATGAAGGTCTGGGATCCCGACAACCCCCTAACGGACCGGCAGATAGACCAGTTCCTCGTGGTGGCCCGGTGAGGGGAGCGTGGGATGGGGGGGAGCAGGGGGGAAGGGACAGGCTTTAAACAGCCTTAGAGAAGTCAGGGGGGGTCTAGAGGCCCAGAGCCACAGGGTAGGGTGCTAGGGCCAGGCTGTTCAACTGGTGGGTAAGAGGAGCCCTGAGCACTGCCAGAAAGAGCAGGGACAGCTCTTCTGCTCCCAGCCGCACGCGAGAGAGCATAGTACTGGGACCTCGAGCCAAATGCCTGCCCTGGCAGCACGAGGAGCAGTGGGCGAGATGCCTGATGGGGTCTGGAGGAGGCTGGCCAGACACTGGGGGCTGAGCTCAGTGCGACTGCCCTTGCTCCCCTGGGGGCTCTCCCAGGCCTTGGGCCTTTGCTGCTATTGCTGCACAGGGCTGGGAGGGAATTTTTCCCTGCTCTGTTGGTACAGAAGTCAGGGGTTTCTCCCCTCCTTTTGTGGTGCTGGGTGCGGCTGTAGCCAGGCTAGGGACAGTGACCAGGCTGTGCTAGGGTTCCTGTTGTGGCTCAATCCTGGAGGCTTCTGCCTAGAGAATCTTGCTGCCACTTGGTCACTCTGGTGTTGCCTTGCCCCCCACCGTGGTCAGACTGATATGGACTGGGGCAGGGAACAGTGTTCCCTTTCTCTGCAGGGCGGGCCTGGCTTCTGCCTGGGCTCTCTCCAGTGCCTTGAGCTCCCCTGGCAGCAGCAGGCCACTGATACCCTCGTTCTTCAGGGCCAGGCCTGAGGGCTCTGGGCATCTGTGGGATGGGCTGGGGAGTGGTACCAGCAATGGGTCAGACCAGGGTGTGTGGATAGATCGTGATGGGGCTGAGCCCCAGGTGACTAGTCAGGGCCCCTGTGATTCCAGCAGAATATGGTGGGGGGGAGTGAGGGGATGTGTTGGTGGTGAGGGGTTTTCTAGAGCACAGGGTGGGAGGCACAGGCACACACCAGGCCTGGGACAGGTTGGGAGGGGGTGCTCAGGGTTCTCTGGGGTGTCCACCCGTCCCAGGGCATCACTCACCCATTCCTCATCTCTGCAGGGCTGTGGGGACTTTCGCACGAGCTCTGGACTGCAGCAGCTCCATCCGACAGCCCAGCCTGCACATGAGTGCCGCTGCTGCCTCCCGGGACATCACACTGGTGAG
>NW_005842612.1:660487-664948 GCF_000455745.1 Alligator sinensis | reverse complement strand
TCTCTGGGGTGGGTGGGGGATATCTTGGTATCACACTGGCATCCCCTGCTTATGGCCTCCCTCCTTCCATCCCTTCCCCAGTTCCATGCCATGGACACTCTGCAGCGCAACGGGTACGACTTGGCCAAGGCCATGTCCACGCTGGTGCCGCAGGGGGGACCAGTGCTATGCCGTGATGAGATGGAGGAGTGGTCAGCTTCTGAGGCCATGCTCTTTGAGGAGGCACTCGAGAAGTACGGCAAGGATTTCAATGACATCCGGCAGGACTTCGTGAGTGCCGGGGGGGCTGGGACTTGGGGTGTAGAGTGGCTGGGGGGGCTCTGGGCTGTATGACACACCCCACGTCCTGGGACAGGGTTGATTGGGGGAGAGCTTTGCCATCTCAGCTCCTCTTTCTATGTGCAACCCCTGGGGGAGGGATTGAGGGGGCCTATGTCGCTATCTGACACCTTCCTGCCCCTGGCAGCTGCCCTGGAAGTCCCTGGCCAGCATCGTGCAGTTCTACTACATGTGGAAAACCACTGACCGCTACATCCAACAGGTGAGTGCTGCCTGTGGACGGGGTCCTGCTGCCTGATGGGGCCCAATGAGAGGGACGGGGTCCTGGGGCAGAGCCCCCGTGGTGGTCACACTCACCCCCGCATCTCTGGTTGCAGAAAAGGTTGAAGGCAGCGGAAGCTGACAGCAAACTGAAGCAGGTCTACATCCCCACTTAGTGAGTGACCGTCTGGGGGGGAGGAGGTCTGTGCCTCTGGGTGGGGCCACAGCCCCACCTAGACAGTATGGGCCTGTGGGGTGGGGCTTCAGCTTAGCAGGTGGGGTCACATCCCCATCAGGGAGTCTGGGCCTGGGGGTGTGGCCACCTCCTCAGTGTGGGGCTGGGAGGCAGAGCTCCAGTCCTACTAAGACTGGGGAGTGGGGCCTGAGGGATCCAGAACTGTGGTGACATCGTCTCCGTGTCCTCCCACGACCACCCCTAGCACGAAGCCAAACCCAAATCAGATCATCTCGGTGGGCTCCAAACCCGGCATGAATGGTGCCGGCTTCCAGAAGGGGCTGACCTGCGAGAGCTGCCACAGTGAGTTGGGGGCGGCGGTGGGGCAGGATGGGGGCTGCCTGGCACAAGGCCCCTCCTCTGACTCCTGTCTCCCCACCACAGCCACACAGTCGGCCCAGTGGTATGCCTGGGGCCCCCCCAACATGCAGTGCCGCCTCTGTGCCTCCTGTTGGATTTACTGGAAGAAGTACGGGGGGCTCAAGACCCCCACGCAGCTGGAGGGCGCTGCCCGCAGCACCACGGTAATGCACTGGGGTGGGGGCCCCTGACTTCCCTCTGGGGTCTGGGCCTTCTTTCTCTCTTCCCCCATAGCCCTTTTGGGGGGGACAGAGGATTCCCAAGAGCCAGCTGTGGCTCTTCTTGGAGGAGGGGAGCCCTGGTCTTCACCCCCTTGGTTGCATCTGGGCTGTGTTTGGGGGGCAGGGGTCTCCAGGAGCCAGCCCTGATCTCCCCCACCCCCCCTTGGTTGGCAGGAGCCACACTCACGGGGCCACTTGTCACGGCCAGAGGCACAGAGCCTGTCACCCTATACAACCAGCGCGAGCCGAGCCAAGCTGCTGGCCAAGAACAGACAGACCTTCCTGCTGCAGACTACAAAGCTGACCCGCCTGGCACGCCGCGTCTGCCGCGACATCCTGCAGCCCCGGCGTGCCGCCCGCCGCCCCTACGCTCCCATCAATGCTAATGCTATCAAGGCTGAGTGTGCGTAGGAGCCGGGCAAGGTCAGGGGTGGGGGGGGGCTCAAGGAGTGTAGGGCAGGTGAGGGAGACTCTGCCATGCCCATGAGTGCCAGTGCTATCAAGGCTGTGTGTGCGTGCCAGGGGAAGTATGTGATAGCCCAGGATAGGGCGGGGGGGGTGCATGTGTGAGAGCCAGGGAGTGGGGATGGGGCGGCATGTGTGTGTGGGGGGTGAGAGAGTGCCTGGGGCAGGGGTAGGGACATGTGCTGGGGGGGCAGGGTGTAAGCAAGCCTGGGTAGTGGTGTGAGTGTCCACTGTACCCCCCTGCCTGATACCTGGTCCCTGCCCCTTCCCTCTGCAGGCTCCATTCGCCTCCCCAAGGCAGCCAAGACACCCCTGAAGATCCACCCGCTGGCACGGCTGCCCTTGGCCACTATTGTCAAGGAGCTGGGTAAGGCTGGTGTGTGTGGGGCAAGGTGGGAGGCCTCTGTGTGCTAGGGTCCCTGAGCATCTATGGGGGGATGTTCTCTGCCATCGGTATCCATAGCAGGGACTCCAACCCCCCTGTACAGAGACAGATAGGCCCAGCGCCATCCCTCAGCCCCCGCCCTGCCTGTCTTGGGGATGGGGAGGGGTCCAGAGCAGCTGGTGGACTGGAGAGGGACTGAATAGGCCCTGAATGGGAACTGAATAGGCTCCTGCCCAGGTAGGTCAGGGTGTGTTTGTTGCCTCCCGGCAGGTGTCAACTAGGAGCACAGGGCCATGATCCTGTCCCGTTGTTGTTGCGCCGCGGCCCCCCCCTCTTCCGTCCCAGGCAATGAGAAGGCAGGGAGCTATGGGACCTCATGGTAAAGCCCTGCTCTTTCCTTCCCAGCTCTGGGAAAATTCTGGCATGATTTGGCAGACAAAAGAACAGCAGCTCAGAGGAAACTCTTCCCCCCCTCCCTCCATCCCCATTCTGTTCACCAGACCAACAGCTCAGTTCCCTTGGTCCACACCTGTCATGACATGACAGACCTGTTCTGCCACCCCTCAACCTTCTCCACACTGAGGAGTCCTGGCCTTTTGAGTCCCTCCTGCTCTGGTCATAGCTCCAGGCCTCTCATCATGGTAGTTGCCCTTCTCTGGACTGTGGCAATGCTCTGTGCAGGATCGGGGGTTGTGGAATAATGTGCCCCAAGCACAGGTGAGGGCAGCTTGGAGATGCACACTCGGGCTGAGGAGGGACCTGGCTGATGCCCACTGCTCCTAAAACATGGGCAGAAATGACAGAAGCGTTGCATGCAGTGATGGGCTGTCACCACACAGGAAAGAGACCTGGGAGCCACCATGGGCAGCTGGTTATAAACATCAGCTCAGGGCTCTGGAACACTGCCCAGTGCTGGTCCCTGCACCTCCAAAAGGATAGAGAAGTCCAGAGAAGGGCAGCGAGGCTGACTAGTGACCTGGAAGGGCTTCTCTAGGAGGAGAGGCTAACAAGGCCAGACCTGGTCAGTGTAGAAGAGAGATGCTTGGGAGGAAAAAATGAAGAGTTTATAAATCACTGATTGGGGAAGATGAAGTCAGGAGGGATCACAGGGAAACTAGCAGGCTGCCAATTTAGGACCAATACCAGGCAGTTTTTTCTCACTCGTGGGGCTCGTTGCCCCCAGGTGTGGGGGAAGCTGGGAGTTCAGCCTGATTCCTCAAGGGACCAGGCATGTCCTTGGAGGAAAGGGGCATGAGTCACTATGGAGCATGAGTATGAAGGGCACGGTCTCTGAATCGGAACATCCTGGACCTTTCATGCTGGACGCTGTGTGTAGGAGAGGAACAGGAAAACCCTGCTCAGATCCAGTCACTCTGCTCCCTGCCACTGGGGGACACGGGAGACTGGGCCAGACAGAGCTAAGGTCTGGCAGAGCATATGCTCTTCTGTATCTCCGGAGCCAGCAGGCACCTCTCGGCCGCCCCCTGCCCTGAGATGGAGCCCGGACATGGCCCCGGACTTCTGGCTTCCCCACAGCCAATGCCACCAACTTGGCTTGGGAGTCCGGGGTAGGGCTGGGAATGGGGCACTGGTTGGACCTGGCCTGGCACCTCTTTACTGTCATGTCACTGGGAGGCCTCCACAGGGGTTCTTACAGCCCTCTTTTTTCTTCCTCTACCCAGCGGCCCAGGCCCCGCTGAAGCCCAAGACGCCGCGTGGCACCAAGACACCCATCAACCGGAACCAGATGAGCCAGAGCCGGGGCCTGGCTGGCATCGTGGGCAAGAGGGCCTACGAGGGGGCCAGCGACGCGCACCGCGTGGCCCGGGTACGCAAGGTGGGGGGGCTTTGTCAGGCATCGGGGGGCGCGGGGGGGAAATCATAGGGGGGCCAGGGCTGGACTGGGGAGCCAGGGCACAGCTGAGCTTCCCTTCTTCCTACCCCCCCAACGTGGGCGGCGCAGGTGGTGGGGGGTGGCGTCCCCTTCTCAGCCAACGGGCGGCCCCTGAGCTCAGGGCTCCGGGCCAGTGCGCAGCCAGCCGCCAAGCGCCAGAAGCTCAACCCAGCTGATGCCCCCAACCCTGTCGTCTTTGTTGCCACCAAGGACACCAGGTACTGGGGGGCAGGGGTCTGGGAGAGGGGGCTCCAGAGCAGGCTGGAGCCTGGGCCTGCTGTGGGGGGCAGGTGGAAGGACACCAGGGCTGCCCCCAGGGTGTGGGGGTACCCACCTCCCCCCACCTTGTGACCACACCCCC
>NW_005842612.1:658217-660327 GCF_000455745.1 Alligator sinensis | reverse complement strand
CAACCTGCCCCTCAAGATCAAGGCCACCCGACCCACAGTTGCCCCCCTGGCACCCGTGCCCCCTGCCCGGCCCGCCAGCACCACGGAGCCCATCGTCCTGGAGGACTGAGCCGGGAGGGGGGGGCCTTTCCTTTTTATATTTTTTTATTTCCATGTATGCTCGCACAACGCGGCTGGGGGGGCTGGGGCCCAGCCTTGGAGGGCAGAGGGGGGGGTCCGGGCCTCAGGGGCTGCCCCCTTCAATGCAGCCACTTCCTGTCTGTGTGTCCTACCCCCCCTTCCCCCCGGGGCCAGAGGGGAGGGCACCTGCCCGCCCTTCTCTCTCTTCCCCGGGGTGTTTTTGTACCTCGCCCTGTAACCAGTTCTTATAGTGACCAACCGGGAAATAAAACACCTTTTCTTCACCTGCTGCCACTGCTGTGGTTGGTGGGGGGGGGGTTACAATCTCCTTTATGGGGGGAGAGCCAGGCACAGACATACAGCTGCAATCAAGGCCCATGGAGGGGTTTATTGCACAGAGAATGCAGTCAGACCACAACTCTGGGGTCTCTCCATGCCCCCTCCTCCCAGTGCCAGGGGCCTGAAGGTGCCTCGTTCCCTGGGGCAGCTCTAGCCTTGCTCCCCTGCCCTGGGTGGAGCTTGTTGGGGTAGCTCCCCACCCCCACACTGCTGCACGGGCGCAAGGGCTATGACCCCATATCTCGGGGCTCCTGTCCCTCAGCTCTTGGAGGCAGAAGAAGCTGTCAATGAGCTGCTGGTGCTGGCACAGCCCCCCAGGGTAGGGGGGGCCAGTGGAAAGGGGTTGAGGGGGATGTGCCTCGGGGGAGCCTGCCCTGGAAGTGAGGGCAGGGACAGCCCCTGAGCCACAGCCATATTGTGCAGGATGCAGCAGGCGAGGAAGATGCTGAAGACCTTGGGGGGGCACGTACTGCAGCCCCCCTGGCCCACCCTATCCTGCCAGGCACTGGAACTGCCCCATCAGCCCCCCCCACGGCTGCCCGGGCGGCCACGTGGGTCACGTTATAGTGCTGCTCAGCTGCTGAACACTGGGCCTCCACTGGCACCAGCAGCCAGGGCTGCAGTAGGTAGGGTAGCAAATCATACTGTCGCCTGCGGAGAGCACATGGGATGGGGGTTAGGGTTCGTGGAGTGTAAGACTGGAAGGGACCTCAGAAGATCATTGGGTCCGGCCCCCTGCACCAAGCAGGAAAGATAACGGGGGTCAGGTGCCCCAGCAGGGTGACTTCAGTCTTCTCTTGAAGACGTCCAGGGTAGGTGATTGCAGTCGGGCCCCTCACCTGTGAAAAAGGCTGTAGGCGTGGTCCCAGTTGGCTCGGGGGTGGGGACAGGGCAGGGGCCCCAATCCAGGCTTGATCCTGGCAGGCTCCCGGGTAAGACAGGGCAGGGGCCCTGCTCCTGAAACAGCCCCATCTGGCTGGAGGTAAAAACAGGGCAGGGACCTGGGAATGCACCTGAGCAGGAGAGGATCCCGAGCTGGCTCAGGCAGGGTAGCACAGGGCAGGGCCCCCGGGATCCCCCCAACCCTGCTGGTAGTAGCCTGTTGCCCTCCCCAAGCTGTCTCCCAGCAAACCCCCCACAACAGGAGCTTCTACCCTGCCACCGGGGCTAGGCCTCAGCGCGGGGAGGGTCTCCCTGCCTCGCCTAGGGGTCCTTTCCCATCCACTGGGGGGAGGGACGGTGGCCTGGCCCTTCTCTGGCATGCAGAGCCCACGCCCCCATAAAAGGGGTGCGGGGCACAGCAGGGTGCCTGGGGCTCGCCCAGCAGCCCCCCCGTCCAAGTCGTGGTGCCCCTCGAAGAGGGGGAGGAGGCCGGACGCAGAGCCGGGGCACTCGGCCGCCACACGCATGCAGAGGCCATGGGTGTCCGGCGGCTTCAGGGCCACGTGGGTGCAGCCCAGGGCTCCCAGCACGCCGCGTCGGGAAGCAGATGAAGGCGACGGGCGAGGGCGGCCGTGACCTGGGACATGCTGCCCTGGCTGGTGCCCGCATCTGCCCCGGCCCCTGCCCGGAAGGTGCCCACGGTGTAGAAGTCGAGGGCGGCCGCCACCTTGACGCCTACGGGCAGCGCGTGGCCCAGGTCGGGCGCCAC
>NW_005842612.1:651835-657397 GCF_000455745.1 Alligator sinensis | reverse complement strand
GTCTTCGTCAGCGGCTTCCGCAAGGGCACGGACGTGGCCGAGCTCAGTGATTACTTCCAGGCCTTTGGCGGCGTGGCCAGCGTGGTCATGGACAAGGACAAGGTCAGTCCCGGCGTGGGGGGGGGGAGCGGGCAGCCCTCCTCCCGCCCCGCCGGCCCTGACGGCTTCCCTGCGCTCTGTTCCGCGCAGGGCGTCTACGCCATCGTGGAGCTGGAGGACCAGGCGGCGCTGGAGAAGGTCCTGGCCCAGCCTCAGCACAGCGTGGGGGGGCAGCGGCTGCGGGTGAAGCCTCGGGAGCAGAAGGAGTTTGCTTACGCGCCCCCCAAGCGGCAGGGGGGCGCCCGCCGCGAGCTGCTGAGTCCCGAGAAGCTGGAGCAGGAGCTGTGCCAGGCCGAGGACGTGAGTGTGTGCTGGGAAAAGGGGACGCGGGGGTCCGTGGTCTCTGCCCCCGGCTGACGTCCTCTTTCTCCGACGTAAGGCTGTAACCTCTACCGTGGACTTCGGGCGCTAGGTCTGCCTGGCCTGGGCTCCTGGGTCCCCCAGATGGAGGAAGAGTGGCCGGGTGTGAGCAGGGCGTCCCTCTCCCACAGGGAGCCTTCAGCACTGAGGCTCCAGGAGGGTCTGATTCAGAGTAGGAATGTGAACCATTAAATGATTAATCACTTAGCCGATCAGCGGACGATAACTGGTTTTAGCTCGCCCTTACCCTTCAGCCTGGGGCCAGGCGCAGTCTGGGACAGGAGGGAAAGGGAAGCCCTGTGGTGCCCCGGCAGGAACTGGAAGGTGGTAGAGCAGGAGGGAGAGAGGAGCGAGGAGGAGTTTGTCTGTTCTCCCCCAGGGCTTCCTTAGCTGTGCTGCCTACCTGACCAGACTGCTTTGGCCCCTACCACCCCGCGCTGCTCTGGGTGGGTGGGCATAGCCCCGCTTCTATAGCAGGGTGGGGTAGGACAGGCGCTGGCGCCAGCCCAAAGCTCCCCTCCCTCCCACTGATTTCATAGAGCAGGGGCAGGAGCCCAGTGCCGCCAGGTCCATCCCCATCTCTGTGCTTGATTGTTGTAATTGCAGCAGGTTAAATGAATGTTTCTTTAATTGGTATTTACATTGTTAACCCAGAGGCTGTGCTGCTTGCTCCCATGCTCCGTAGCTTCCGATGCCCCTTGTCTCCAAGGGCGTGCCTGGTCCCTTGGGAAATCTGGCTGAACCCCCCCCCCCAGCTTCCCCACGTCTGGGGACAACAAGCTCTGCGCTTTAGTTCCAGCCTGGGCAGGAAAGAACTTCCTCATGTTGGCTTTATGCTGACAGCTTGCTCGTCTCACTGTGACTCCCCTTTCTTGTCTTGAGGGACAGGCTGTAGTAAATCCTACTGACTTTTTCTTCCCCCTTGAGTGTTTTGTTTCTCCTTCTCAAGCTTCTCTTCTACCCTGACTGGGCCTGGCCTCGTTAGTCTCTCCTAGGGAAGCCTCTCCAAACTACCAGTCAGTCTTGTTGCCCTTCTGTGCACCTTCTCTGTTCTTCTCTCTCTCGTTTGGGGGTGCGGGGACCAGAGCTGGGTGCAGCATTGAAGCTATGGACCCACCAGAGGTGCAGAAATGGGCATCATGATCCTTTCTGTTGTGTTCACAATTCCCTTCTTCCTTCTCCTCCCCACCCTTGTGTCTGCCTCCGTGACAGCAGCTGTGCTGATGGTTTCAGGGTCTGGGGTGGCTCCCAGGTCTGTCCGGTGCACTGACGGCTCACAGCCTCCCCGCTCTTTGCCACCCAACCCACAGGTGGACGCCCAGATGCGACGCCTGGTGCAGTTGTTCGAGTTCTCTGAGGACGAGCGCCGCCTGCGACACTTGCTGGTCACCCTCTTCCAGGAGGTCTTCCAGGAGTTCTTGCCTGGTGAGGCCCACCACTGTGCTGGGTCGGGGGGGATGGGGATCATAACAGGGACCTCTGCCCCCCTCCCCCACATCAGCGTGACCTCTGCCCCCTCCTGCGACCAGGCTGCTCCGTCCTCCCCTTTGGCTCGTCCATCAATGGGTTCGATGTCCATGGCTGCGATCTTGATCTCTTCCTGGACCTGGAGAAGACGAAAACTTTTCAGGCCTCGCCCAGGGGAGTCCCCGAGGCACAGGTGAGGGGGGGCAGCGCTGAGACTCCGGGGGGGCTAAGAGGGGGCATTGCTAGGGAACTTCAGGGAGTGCCAGGGAGGGGGTGCAATGCCAGGACCCTGGGGCCTAACATGAAAAGCTAGTGCCAGAACCCGGGGGGGTCAGGTTCCGAGTTGTCCTGCTCCTTCCTCTCCCTGGTAATTGTTTCCCCTGCCCCTGGCTTCCCCCATAGTGCTGCGAGGGGGCAGAGCCGGCCGCAGAGGACTCGATCCTGAGTGACATCGACTTGGGGGTGGCGCTGGAGGTGCTGGAGGTGGTGCGCACCGTGCTGCAGAGCTGCGTGCCCGGGGTCCACCGCGTGCAGGCCGTGCCCAGTGCTAGGCGCCCTGTTGTCAAGTTCAGCCACAAGGACTCGGGGCTGTGCGGCGACATCTCCCTCAACAACCGGTAATGCGGGCTCTCCGTGGGGGCCTGGGGACGCACCTGCCACTGTAGAGGCAAAGGTGGGAGTGGGGGCTGCCCCCCCTGACATTTCCCAACCCCCACCCTCCCCAGGCTGGGTCTGTGCAACACGCAGTTCCTGCAGCTCTGCACTGAGGCTGACGAGCGAGTGCGACCGCTGGTCTACGTGCTGCGCTACTGGGCCAAGCAGCAGGGCCTGGCGGGTGAGGATCTCCCCTTTCCCCTCTCGCTGGGTGGGCACAGCCAGCACCGGGCAGGGCTGTGGCTTTGTCCAGGGCTCTGGGCTGGGCCAGTCTGGGGGAGAGTTGGGGGTGCAGGACACAGTCCCCCATCTCTCACAGTCGTGTCTACCCCCCCCAGGTAACCCTCATGGAGGCGGCCCACTCTTCACCAACTATGCCCTGACGCTGCTGGTGATCTTCTTCCTGCAGACGCGCTCCCCACCCATCCTGCCCACTGTGGCCTGTCTCCAGCAGCTGGCAGGTAGGGCATGCTCTGTGCCCTGGGGCTGAGCATGTCTGTGCATGGGGAGGCAGGGGCTGCTTGGGTCCAGGAGCACCAGGAGGCTGGGCACCAGTAAGAGAATCAAAGGGCAGCTCTGTGGCGAAAAACGTCCCCTTGAGCTTGGCATGTGAAGCCTGGTTGGTGCCCATGAGAGAGCCATGTGCCCTGCCCAAAACTAGCTGCAGTTACACGGGCTGCCTGGAGCTGCCACATGTGTGGGTGTGTGCGCTTGTGTGCGAGAGCATGAGCCGGGGGTGGAGGGTGCGTGCATGTACATGCATGTGACATCCCTGTACCCTGAATCCAGCAGCTTTCATGCTCCATTTCGTTGGCCAGGAGCCCATGAGGTGCCAGGCCTGGCAGGGTCCCAGGAGTTGTATTCAGCCCTGTCTTTATCTTGGAGCAGGACAGTCCCAGCCCTGCCTGGTGCCCTTCCCACCTGCTCCAGGAAGGCCCCAGGGCAGGAGGGGACTGGCCGCCAGGCCCTGACCTTGAGTTAAAACAAAAGCTGGATGCACCACAGCCGCCTCCCTTTAGCCTTGGCCTCCATGATCTTGGGCTTGGGAGCCTGAACTAGAAAGAAACCCTGGGGCGGAAAATCCAAGTCCCAAAAGGACCAGGGCTTTTGGGGGAGCTCGGCTTGTATCTGGCAGCCCCCGGACACCAAGGCGCAGCCTCTCCCCTGGGTGTTACCCCTAGGCTGGTTCTGGGGGCTTTGGTATGATCCAGAGAAACCAAAGCAAGTTCCTCCCAATGATGCACCGGTGTATTGGGATGCTGTGCTCTGGTTTATTGCATGCCAGTAATTGTATGCTGGTTTACTGGGATACCAACAATCGGGCCACGTGACCCAGAACAGCTACATCCAGCAGAGAAGCCTCACTGCCAGCGGATGAAGACTCGGTGCTCTCAGAGTCTGCCCTCGTGGTCGAGGCGAGTTGTTGTGGAAGAGTTTTATCCCATTCAGGTTCAGATGTCTGCATTCCCGCCCGTTTCTCTATGACAGCAATCTCTTGGCTCAGGGAACAGGGAAACTGAGTCATGACCTGTGACTGTTGGCCTATATATCTCTGAGCTAATGACCTCTTGGCACAGGGAAACTGAGTCATAACTTGTGCCCCGTAGCCCATTTCCCTGAGACAACGATCTCTAGGCTCAGGGAGCGGGGAAACAGACCCTTGCTTTTTCCTGGGGTTGCCCGATTAGCATGGGAGTGATCCCTGACCAGTGCATCGGGGCTTCCAGGAAGCTGCCCCCCCAGCGCCTGCCCTCTCCCACCTGCTGATGGCGGCGACTCAGACCGAGCTGCTTCTGGGACCGGAGCCTCCACGAGGGGGGAGTGTATGGACACCCCCAGCACAGCGCTGGGGGGTGAGACCTCCCTGACGTGGTCTGCGTGGCGTGGCTGGGGATCACTAACCATCTCCCTCCTTCCAGGGGATGAGGAGCGGATGGTCGTGGACGGGTGGGACTGCAGTTTCCCCCGGGACGCGGCACGGCTGGAGCCCAACACCAACACAGAGAGCCTGTGTGAGTGCTGTTGGGGGGGCTGGGGGCAGAGGGGCCATGCAGGGATCCCTGTCCTCACCCCACTTCTTTCCTGCTCCCCCCAGGCGTCCTTCTGGCCGACTTCTTCCGGGAGTTCGGGGAACAGGAGCTGTCAGGTCATGTGATCTCCCTGTGTGAGGGCCGGGTGCTGCCCCTGGAGGCAGTGGCGGGTGCGGGGCTGCGCCTGGGCCCTGTCACCCTGCAGGACCCCTTCGAGCGCAGCCACAACGTGGCCGCCAACGTCACGGAGCGCATGGCCCGTCGCCTGCGGGTCTGCTGCACCCGGGCCGCCAAGTACTGCCGCAGCCTGCAGTACCAGCGCAAGTCTGCCAAGGGCCGGCCCTGGGGCCTGGTGCGCCTCTTCCAGCCTGAGGCTGGCGAGCTGGACTCTGACGGGCTGCTCCTCGCCTTGCCCTTGGCCCCGGCTGCCCGTCGGCATGAGCTGGGCCTAGATCCCAGCTCCCGGCAGAGCTGGTTTGGGCACGTGTGCGCTGGCGTTGCCTTTGTGCTCAGAGACGTCTTAAAGTGCAGTTGCACGGAGCTCCAGCGTCAGCCCCTTGGACATGCAGAGCAGCTCCTGGAGCCCCCCGGGGCATCCCTTCAGCAGGGGGAGACCGGGGAGCCCCCAACCTCCCCCACCCAGCAGCTGGCAGGCCCCAGGGAGCCTGGGGATGCCCCCACCGACCCAGGAAAGCCACTGGCTGCTGGGCTCAAGCGCCCCCTGAGCAAAGAGGAGGGGATCCCCAGCCCTGTCTCCGTCTCCCCTGCCCGGAAGAGGCTGCGAGCAGAGGCCCTGGAAGAAGCAGGGGCTGTGAGCTGGAGCTGCGCCCTGTGGCACCGGGTGTGGGTGGGCCGGCGCCGGGTGCGGCGGCAGCTGCGGCCCCAGCACAACAGTCCCCTGGCAGAGGCCGGCACCGAGCAGGAGGCCGCGCGGTCCCTGGATCTGTAGGAG
>NW_005842612.1:651018-651656 GCF_000455745.1 Alligator sinensis | reverse complement strand
GGGGAGGCCAGCCCGGAGCCAGGGCCAGCACCAAGGACAGAGCTAGGCCCAGAGCCAGGCCCGCCCCCAGTCCAGCCCGCGGCCGAGACAGCCCCCCAGTGAGCGACTCAGCTGCGTGGGGCTGGCCGGGAGCAGGGCTCGGGACGCTGTGACACTGCCCTGCTGCGTGCGCGCCGCCTCCAGCTGGGGGGAGAATAAAGGTCCCGCTCTTGTGTCCCAACCCGTGTCCTGGTCTCCTGTGAGCTGGGGGGCCGGGAACTGTCCCTCGCTGTCCCCTCTGGGTTTGGGGTGGGGGGGACGTGGCAGCCGCGTCTGCCCGGTTCAGGCTGATGCTTTGGCCCGGCAGCCTCTTCTGCACACGGCTGGACGGTGCCCGTCTCTGCGGCTGCTGTTGGCAGAGCCCTGGGCCCCCCATGACCTGCTCTGGCGCTTGGTCGAGCTCAGCGCCGGAGTGGGCAGGTCTGAGGGCACCACGGCCTGGTCCCAGGGTCACCCCGCCCCCCAGAGGTGTGAGAAGGTGGGGGGGGTGGCAGAAAACCATGTCCTGGCCCTTTAAGAGCCCCGGAACCACGTGGGTCTCGAGTGGCGCGGGCCCTTTAAGAGCCCGGGGTCACGTGACAGCGGCCCGCCTACGTCAT
>NW_005842612.1:649622-649824 GCF_000455745.1 Alligator sinensis | reverse complement strand
CCCCCCCCCCACAATAGCGAGCCCTCCCTGGGCTGTGGCTGCTTGGGGCTGGAGATGTCTCCCCTGCCCCTGGGCTCATCCTGGGTCTCTGCCCCCTGCTCCCAGCCCTGGGGGACTCTGGGGAACACCCAGGCTACCCCCTCCCCATCCAGTCCTGGGCTGGGGGTTTTGAGGATCATCTGACTGGGCTGTGGGGGTTCAG
>NW_005842612.1:647730-649559 GCF_000455745.1 Alligator sinensis | reverse complement strand
CGCAGTGCACGTCTCCTACCTGGATGGGAAAGGGAACCTGGAGCCTCAGGGAAGCGGTAAGAGCCCCAGCATCCCCCGCCCCTGCACAGTGCCCCCCAGCCCCAGGAGCTCCCTGGCAAGAATAACATCCATGGCGCGTCCACCCCTCCAGTGCTGTGCCCCGTTCTGGTCCCTGCACCGCCACGTGGGGAGAGAGGAGCTGGAGAGAGTCTAGAGAGGGGCAACAAGGGATTAGCAGCCTGGAGGGGTTTCCAGAGAGGGGCTTTTCAGAGAGGCCTCAACACACCGGAGGATCAAACCAACAAAAATCTCAGGAGATTTCAACAAGGACAAGTGCAAAGGCCTGCACTGAGGACGGAGCAATCCCCTGCACCAGGACAGGCTGGGGGTGACGGGCTGGGCAGCAGCTCTGCAGAAAAGGGACCGGGGGGGTTGACATTGGGCAATAAGAGGGATATGAGCCAGCAGTGTGCCCTTGTTGCCAAGAAGGCTACCGGCATCCTGGGCTGCATTGGGAGGAGCGCTGCCAGCAGATCCGGGGCAGTGATTCTTCCCCTCTATTCTGTACGGTGGAGGCCACATCTGGAGTCCTGTGTCCAGCTGTGCCCCCCCCCCCTACAGAAAGGATGTGGACATGGAGAGAGTCCAGCGGAGGGCAACAAAAATGGTTGTGGAGAAAGGCTGAGGGAACCGGGCTTAGTCTGGAGAAAAGAAGACCGAGGGGGGTTGAATAGCAGCCTCCAGCTCCCTGCAGGGGGGCTGCAAAGAGGCTGGAGCTGGACTGTTCTCAGTGGGGGCAGATGACAGGACAAGGAGCAATGGGCTCAGGCTGCAGCAAGGGGGGTTTAAGTTGGATGTTAGGAAAAACTTTCTCACTAGGAGGGTGGCGAAGCACTGGAACGGGTTTCCCAGAGAGGTGGTGCAGTCTCCATCCTTGGAGGTTTTGAAGACCTGGGTAGACGAAGCCTTGGCTGGGATGATGCAGTTGGGGCTGGTCCTGCTTGGAGCAGGGGGCTGGACTGGATGCGACCTCCTGAGCTCCCTTCAACCCCCATTGACTATGATTCTTTAGGAGGAGACACTAAGGAGGGCGGGCCTGGTCAGCACAGAGCCAGGGGCTAGGATGAGGGTTTACGACCTACTCAGTGTGGGAGAGGAAGTCCTCGGGGATTTCTTGTGGCCTCTCTCTCACCAGGCACGGACAAGGGGTCGCAGTGAAATCAGCAGGTCTGCAGTTTAAAACCAAGCCCAGGCAGTTCTTGTCCCCCTGCCTGGAATTTGAGCGCGAGGCTCGTTGTCATCAGACGTCGGGGGGAGCTGGGAGTTCAGCCCCATTCCCCAAGGGACCGGACATGTCCTTGGAGGAAAGGGGCATCAGTGGCTCTGGAGCACGGGCATGAGGGGCAGGGAGTCTGTAGCAGAACTACCTGGATCCTCAATGCTGGAGGCTGCACATGGGAGAGGAACAGGAAAATCCTGCCAAGACCCGGTGTCTGTCCCTCCCCACCTCTGCTCTCTGGAGACTGGGCCAGGTGGACCCAGTCGTGGCAGGACTTAGGGTCTTATAACCCACCACCCACTGCCTTTCCCAGCCGGCCTTCCCCCCTTGCCCCTGGCTGCCTGTGTTGGCTGTGATCTGCCCACCCAATTGATTCCCCTTCCCCTTGCAACTCCCCCCATCCCTGGCTCCTTCCAGCTTTGGGTCCCCCAAGAGGAGCTGCTTCCACGGCCCCATGTCCCTGCCTCCTTCGGGCAGCCACGTGGGGGGCTCTCCGGCAGCTTCCCGCTAATGCATCTCCCCCCGCAGTGCCCAGCGCTGTCTCCACACT
>NW_005842612.1:646452-647699 GCF_000455745.1 Alligator sinensis | reverse complement strand
TGAACTACTACCAGCGCGTGACGCGGGCCGTGCTGGGTGACGACCCCCAGCTGATGAAGGTGGGTGGGAGCAGGGGGAGTGGTGTGGGGCAGACCCCTCTGACCCCCAAGTCAGCCTGGTGGTGACTCGGAGCAGGGCGCCAGGAGCCTCCAAGTCACCCCCAACAGAGCCCTGGCAGCCCAGTGTCTGCTCTCCCGGTGGGGGGGAGCTTCCTTCCTAGCCAGCAAAGCCCCCAGGGCCAGGCACACAGAGCAGCAGGGCTCCCTCTCCCCCAAGGACGGAGAGCCCAGAGCTTGCCCAGGCATTTCCCCCAGCATTGCCAGGGCAGGAGTTTGCCCTGCTGTAAAGGCCTCCTGGTCTCCACTGCAGCAGGGGAGTGATTTCTGGGGCTGGGGTCAGGCTGGAGACCTGCCAGGGGCACCTGCCTGTGGTCCAAGCCCTTCCCGCCCCCTGCACCTGCAGGTCGCCCTCCAGGACCTCCAGACTAACTCCAAGATCGCGGCGCTGTTGCCCTACTTCGTCTACGTGGTCAGCGGGGTGAGTGGAGCTGCGGGCAGGGAGAGGGGGTTACCCTGCTCCGTTCCTATGGAGAAATTCTAGGGGTGGGGAGAGGTTTGGGGGTGGTGGGGCCATGTCCAGGTGTGGCAGGAAGGTTGGGGCGGGTCATGTCAGAGGTCAGGGCTTGGGGCTGATGGTAACCCCTGAGCCTGCTCTGTTCTTGCAGGGGAAGTCCTGGGGGTGGGGGTGGGTTTGCAGGGCTGGGGGACAGCGCATATCCAGGGGTGGCACAAAGGCTGGAGGTCAGGGCCTGGGCTGACAGCGACCCCCGACCCTGCTTTGTTCTTGCAGATGAAGTCTAGGGGTGGCAGCAGGCTTGCGGGATGGTGGAGCTGTGCCTGGGGGGGGGCAGGAATGTTTGGGGTGACCACGGGGATCAGGGTTCAGGGCTGTGGTGGTGACCCCTGACCCCACTCCATCCCTGCAGGTGAAGTGCTGAGGGTGGGGGCAGGTTTGGGAGACAGTGGAGCCATGTCCAGGGCTGGCAGGTAGGTCACGGGTCAGAGACCGGGGCCTGGGGCTGACCCCTGGCTCCACTGCAGGTGAAGTCGGTCAGCCATGACCTGGAGCAGCTGAGCCGGCTGCTGCACATCGCACGGAGCCTGATCCAGAACCCGTACGTGTGCCTGGGCTCCTACGCGCGCAGCCTCATTGCCAGCGTCACCTACTGCGTCCTGGAGCCGCTGGCC
>NW_005842612.1:645032-646370 GCF_000455745.1 Alligator sinensis | reverse complement strand
GGGGGGGGGCATGGGGATCCCCCAGAGCTGGCTACAGTCTGCTGTACCTGGCCCCTGGTGCCCCCCAGAGCCAGCTGCATGTTATATCCAGCCCCCAGCACCCCCCAGGGCTGGCCACAGCCTGCTATACCTAGCTCTCAGCTCCCTAGAGCCAGCTGCGTGTTATAGTCCGCACCCCTCCAGAGCCAGCTGTAACATGTTATATTCAGTCACCGGTGCCCATCCCAGAGCTGGCTCCAACCTATTCTACCCAGCCCCTGCCCCTGGTGCCCCCCCAGAGCCAGCCGCAGCTTGTTATCCCCAGCCACTGGTGCCCAACCCAGAGCTGGCTGCAGCTCGTTCTACTCAGCCCCTGCCCCTGGTGCCCCCCCAGAGCCAGCTGCCTGTTATACCCAGTCACCAGTGCCCATCCTGGAGCTGGCTGCAGCCTGTTCTACCCCGCCTGTGGTGCCCTCCAGAGCCAGCCGCAGCCTGTTATATCCAGCCCACGTGTCTTCTCTGTCTCCCATCTGGGCTCAACACAGCCCCTTCCCCTGGGGAGAAAGGGTGGGGGGGCAGGAGGGAGTTTCAGCTGCTTCTCTGCCCTGCTAGGACACACGGCGACCTGGTGAGTGGGCTCTACCACCAGATCCTGCTGTCGCTGCAGAAGGTGCTGGCTGACCCTGTGCGCCCGCTCTGCTCCCACTATGGAGCTGTCGTGGGGCTGCACGCACTGGGCTGGAAGGTGAGGGGCTGGGGGGGACCCTGAGGCCACCCCCTGCCACTGGGTCCCTGCGAGGTGTACCCAGCCTCTCCCGGCGTCCACTTCCGCAGGCGGTGGAGCGGGTGCTGTACCCCCATCTCTCCACCTACTGGGCCAACCTCCAAGCCGTGCTGGATGACTACTCAGTCTCCAACGCCCAGGTGAAGGCTGACGGGCACAAGGTCTATGGTGCCATCCTGGTGAGTTGCTTCTCCCCGCACCCCAGCTGGGAGGAGACTCAGGGAAGAGGTCCAGGGGGGAGGGCAGGGCAGGCTGGGCCCAGTCCCCCAGCTCGGAGGAGGTACCATAACCCCCAGGAGCATGAGGAAGAGGGCCCAGGGGAGATGGAAGAGCTCAGCGCCCCCCGGGAGGAGGGCCTGGCTGCCCCTGCCCGCTCTCCCAGCGCTTCCCTCTTGCAGGTGGCCGTGGAGCGTCTGCTCAAGATGAAAGCGCAGGCGGCCTCAGCCCAGCCCCCGACCGAGGGCTCCCGGCCCCGGCCCGATGCCTCGCCCTGTCCCAGCCCTGGCCAGGACCCCCCCACGGAGCCTGGCTTCGGCATCGCCACCCACCTGCTGCAGCTGGGGGGGCCCCCAAAC
>NW_005842612.1:639257-644868 GCF_000455745.1 Alligator sinensis | reverse complement strand
CCCTGCCAGCCCCCGGGATGAGGGGCCCCCCCGGGCCGAGCGCCCCGCGCCCCCTCGGCCGGCTGCAGCCCCTCGTGCCCGCGGCACCCCCCGGCAGCCCGGGCACCGGCCCGGTGTGCGCGACGTCTTCCAGAAGAGCCGCTTGGCGCCGCGCGGGGCTCCGCGCTTCAGCTTCGTCATTGCGGGGCGCCAGGCCGGGCGGCGCTGCCCCGGCCGCCTCTTCCAGACCTGCTTCCCCCAGCACCACGGGCCCGGCCACGTGTCCCGCTATGCCCAGAAGCTGCCCATGATCGGCCGCACGGCCCGGCCCCTGCGCAAGTGGCGGCTCTCCGAGTACTCCCTTTACCTGCCCCTCTGAGCCCTGCGCCCTGGGGGGCATCGGCCTTTCCCGGCGCCCCCCCGGGGGGCTGGTGCTTGAATAAAGACACAGCGGCCGCCAGGGCCCAGGACCTAGGACCTGTCTCGGCTTTCGCGTGTGTCTTTTCTCCCGGCTTTGCGCTGTCCCTGCAGTGGGGGGCTCCCGGGGTCTCCCCAGCCCTGGCCTGGAGGTGGGGTTGGGGGTGGCTGGGAGCCCGGACCCCTGGGCCCTGTCCAGCTCTGCAACGGCAGTGGGGGCTGACGGGGGAGTCTGGACCCCTGGGTTTGATCCCAGCTGGGGGTGAGAGCAGGGGCACTTGGGAGCCAGGACGCGGGGGTCCTCTGCTTCTGGGGAGGGGGAGTTGGAGCAGGGCAGGCGGCTGGGAGGGAGGTAGATGAGGGCTGGGAGCTGGGACGCCTGGGTCGTCTCCCGTGCGAGGGGCCGGGGGTCAAGGCCGGTCTCCTCCGCCTTGCTCGAGTCCGGCAGGGGGGTTGAGCCCTGTCGTTGGGGGCAGCGGTGGGGGCCTGGCCCCGGCCTTGGCGCTCCAGGCAGCCCACGTGCAGCTGCGCCACGGGCCCGGGCTGAGCGGGGCTGGGCCAGGCCTGCAGGGGAAGGGAAGAGGAAGGAGGGGGCCGGGCCAGCGCCGGCCAGGGTGGAAGATGGCGTTGTCGGCGCTGCAGCTGGCCCAGCTGGCCCTGCACGGCGCTGCCTTCCTCTGCGGCATCATCTGCGCCTCGGCCCTCACTGTCACCCAGGTACTGGGGATCAGGGGGGCCTGGAGACCCCCTTGGCTGAGGTCTGTCCCCCTCTTCCTGGCCCTGGGGGCACGAGGGGGGCCAGCAGCACCCCCTAGCCTGCAGCTGGGGCGCGGTGGGCTTCCTGCCTTCCTCCCCAGGCTGAGGGGCTGCAAAGAGCTCCCCCCTCCTGCAGCACAGCAGAGTTGGATGGACTTTGCCCTCTCCCTTAGCTGCGGCACTGCGGGGGGCTGGAGAGGGTTAAATTGGGGGCTGGGACCTGCTGTCGCTGCCCAGGGCAGGCCAAGGGGGGGGGTCTGTCCCTGCCCCAGCCCTCAGGACAGACGGACCCTGCCCCCCGCCCCCAGGAAGGCAGCAGGGAAGGGCCACGGGGCTCAGCTGTCTGGGGAGCGGGGCTGGCAGGGAAGGGTGGAGGGGGCAGGAGTGGCTCTGCCACTGGCTGCCCTGCAGAGCCTCGGTGGTGTCACTTGGTGGCTTCAAAGTTCTCTCGGGTGGAAGGGCCGGCTGACATGCACCGAGCTATGCAGCTGAACACACACGTGTGGACACAGAGAACCCAGGTGTCTGGGGGACACACCCCCACGTGTCCAGGAAATACTGACACATGCGTGCACACACACACATACACATACACAGACCTCAGGCAGCTGGGACAGCCCCCCCCAGGCATGCAGGGCAGCCCCACACAAAGCCTGGGCATCCAGGACGTGTACGCACCCTCCCATCCCCACCCCAGGTGCCCGGGACAGACGCACAGATGGAGATTCACGCATGGGTGTGCATAGACACACCCACATGCGTCCCACCCAGGCATCTGGGACACACACACACACACACACAGAACCCAGGTGTCTGCAACACACACATACACATCCCAGGCATCCTGGACAAATAGACAGGTGCGTGCACACCCCTCCTCCCCCCCCCGGCATCTGGGATGCACACGCTAAGCACTAGAGTATCCAGGACACACATGCACACTGAGAACCCAGGCATCCAGAAGACATGCACACACACACACACCTTCCCCAGGCATCCAGGACACACACACAGATGGAGATGCACTTATATGCGTACACACACAGACACATGCAGGCCCCAGGCACATGGGACCCACACACACACACCTGGGACACGTGTGCATGCATGTGTGCACACACATGGAACCCAAGCATCCAGGACACATGCACATAACCCAGGTGTCCGAGACATGTACACACAAAGACACACAGAAAACTCAGCATGTGCACGCGTGCGTGCACACACATACCCCCCCCCCCCCCCCCCCGCACCCCGCCCCCCCCCCCCCCGGGCAGTCCAGGACATTGCCCCCCCACAACTCTGCTTTCCTAGCCGGGCGGCGCTGTGGACCCCAGCCGGGCAGGAACCCTGCACTGCAGTGCTCGGGGGGAGGGTGTCAAGTCAGTGCCCCCCCAGCTATAACCCCCTCTCCCCGCAGGGGCAGTTTGGCGGGCACTGCATGCTGTACGGGGAGGTGCGCCCCAATGGGTCGACGCTGATGCTGGCGGCCGACAGCCCGGCCTCGCTGTGCTACTTCGTCTCGGCCGTGGCCGTGGTAGCTGCCCTGGCCGCCTTCTCCGCCCTGCTCCACGGCATCTACAGCTGCTGCGTGGACGATGGGCTGTGGTGAGCAGTGGGCACAGGAGGGGGGGGCATGGGCCCCAGCCCCCTGGACCCGCTCACACCAACCTCTCCCCCAGCAGGGACAGAACCTGGCTTGGGGTCGCCCTGGCAGCCTCGGCCTTCATCCTCTTCTTCCTCATGGTGGCGGCCTGCATCCTGGAGGTGGGCACCAATGCCCTGTGCCGCTCCGTGCTGCAGATGAAGCTGGTGCGCAGGTAGGTTGCATGCGGTGGGGGGAAGCTCTGGGGTCCCTCCAGCCCTGTCTGCGCCAGAGGTCAGCGCGCCGGCTGGGGACGGGGAGCCTGGAACCAGCCCGAGCTCCAGGGCAGGGAACCAGCCCCTTGGCATCAGCGCCCTGACACCCCCCGCGTCGGGGCAGAGGGACCGGCGGAAACTGCTCCACCCCTCCGGTTCGACAGCTGCGGACTAATGGGTCCATCATCATAGCTGCATCTGTGCATCAATGGATCTGTCAGTGGATCAATAGATTGATCCATGGATCTCCATGAATCGATAGATAGACCCATGGATTAATAGGTCCATCAATGGATTAACAGATCGATCCATGGATCGATAGATCCATCATCGGATTAATAAATGAATTGGTGGATTAGCAGACTGATTTGTGGATTCAGTGATCCATCCGTGGAATCATACATTGATCCCCAAACTAATAGATCAGTCGGCGGATTAACAGATCCATCAGTGGTTTAATAGACTGGTCAGTGGATTAATGGATGGATCCCTGCACTAATAGATCAATCAATGGATTAGCAGATCCATCAGTGGTTTAATAGATGGATCCGTAGGATTAACACAGGGTGGGAAAAATGTGGCTCGTGGGCTCCCGCCAGGCCTTCTATCCGGCCCGCAGGGCCCCTAAAAAATGTAGAAAATTAGTATTTATCTGCCCCGGCTGCCTGTCATGCGGCCCTCCATGGCTTGCCAAAACTCAGCAAGTGGCCCTCCACCCAATATAATTGCCTGTGCCTGGATTAACAGATTGATCCATGGATTAATAGATCATAGTTTAGTTATTGTGTCATAGTTGTAGGATCAGAAGGGACCTGAGCAGATCATCAAGTCCGACCCCCTGCCCTGGGCAGGAAAGGATGCTGGGGTCAAACGACCTGGCTAGGTGTTCATCCAGCCTCCTTTTAAAGACCCCCAGGGTAGGAGCCAGCACCACTTCCCTTGGAAGTTGGTTCCAGCTCCTAGCCGCCCTGACTGTGCAGTAGCGCCTCCTGATGTCTAGTCTGAATCTCCCCTCTGCCAGCTTGTGACCGTTATTTCTAGTCACTCCCGGTAGTGCTCGGGGGAACAGGGACCCCCCCATTGCCTGCTGGTCCCCCCTGACTAGTTTGTAACAGGCCACCAGGTCCCCTCTCAGCCTTCTCTTGTGGAGGCTGACCAGGTTCAGGTCCCGTAGCCTCTCCTCGTAGGGCCTGCCCTACTGCCCCTGACCATGCAGGTGGCCTCCTCTGGACCCTCTCCATGCTGCCCACATCCCTCCTGAAGTGCGGTGCCCAGACCTGGACGCAGTACTCCAGCTGTGGCCTGACCAGTGTCATATAGAAGGGGAGGATCACCTCCTTGGCCCTGCTTGTGATGCATCTATGGAGGCACGACAAAGTGTGGTTGGCCTTCCTGACCGCGTCCCCGCACTGTCGGCTCATGTCCATCCTGGAGTCTAAAATGACTCCAAGATCCTTTTCTGCCTCTGCACTGATGAGAAGGGAGTTCCCCAGCATGTAGGTCTGCTGTTGGTTCTTCCCCCCCAGGTGCAGCACCTTGCACTTGTCAGTGTTGAATCCCATCCTGTTCTCATCGGCCCACCCCTGTGACCTGTCTAGGTCCGATTGCAGCCTATCCCTCCCTTCTAGCGTGCCCACCTCCCCCCACATCTTAGTGTCGTCTGTGAATTTGAACAAGCTGCTTTCCACCCCCTCGTCTAAGTCACTGATGAAGATGTTGAACAGTGCGGGCCCAAGGCCCGAGCCCTGGGGACCCCACTGCCCACAGCCCTCCAGGTCGAATAGGACCTGTCCAGCACCACTCTGTGGGTCAATCGATAGGTTAATAGATTCACCCATGGATTTCTAGATCCACTGTGGATTACTTGATCCAGGCCCCTCGATCCCACTGGCTACCCTGCCCTGGACCTTTTCTAGTTCTCCAGCCCCCTGGTGCCCCTGGCACTCATGGTGTGGGCGGGCACCGCGGCAGGGCACGCTCTCTGCATCATTTGTGATCCCCTTCCTCACGACCCCCCACTGATGGGCTTTTTTGGGCTCCACTGCCCTTGGAGCTGATGTTTTGAGGGGAAGCTTGACTGCCCGAAGCCCCCTCTTCAACCCCGTGGCTCCAGCTCCTGGGGCACATCCTGCTGTCTCCGAGAAGGTCCAGAGCAGGGCAGCAAGGATGATTAGCAGCGCGGAGGGCAGGCTAACGGGGGCAGACTACCAGGGACCGGCCAGCGAGGTCGGGCCGCATTTATCTAGAGGAGATGTTCGATGGGGGGCAGGAGTAGTGTTGACAGCCTCCTCAATGGGGGACAGACGACGCCTGATGCTCTCACTCAGGAGAGGAACAGGGGGTCGGGGGGACCCCAGTCAGGCCCCATCCTCAACGTCTTCCAGCCACGCTGCCGCCACGCTGTCTGTCTCTGCCCCAGCTGCCGGGACGCCCAGAACCGCGCGTGGGAAGCGGCCGACAGCAGCCGGTTTTATGACAACCTCTACAGCGCCAAGGTGAGAGCCGGGGAACCGGGGCTCCGGGAGACACTGGGGGGCCTGGGGCCGAGCTCCAGGGGAGGGGGGAGAACTCGGGGGTGATGGGGGCGCTGCAGAGGTCC
>NW_005842612.1:638707-639247 GCF_000455745.1 Alligator sinensis | reverse complement strand
TGCCCCAACAGGCTACTGCGTGGGTGAATTTCTTTTTTTGGGGCCTGCTGCTGGCCGTGCTGCTCCTCCAGCGCCGCCAGGACGCCCCCTTCCGCCTCCTGAGCCGCAGGGACCCCGAGTGGAGCGCCGAGACCGAGGCCATCATCGGGGGCCGGGGGCCTCGGCACTGAGGGCGCCCCCCGGCAGACCCTCTCCTCCTCCCCTCTCTTCCCCCTCCAGCCTCCGCTGCCCGCTGCCACCCAGGCCACTGGCTCCGGGCAAGGGGGGCCCTAGACCCAGCCCCACGGAGCGGAGGGGCTGGAGACACCGGGAGCCCCCCGGCTTTGGGCTCTGACAAGCCCGAAGCTGTCCCGACACTGGAGCCAAAGTGCCTCGAGGCCAGGGGCCGAAGCACCTCGGGCTGGGGCAGGCGGTCTGCAGCGCTAGTTGCCCTGGGGTGGAGGGGTGCGTGTGTGGGGGGGGTGTATCCCGAGACGTGCCTCTTTTGTACCAAAACCTCCATTAAAAAAGCTGCTTCTCCCCAGAGGAGCCCCCGGCTGG
>NW_005842612.1:634682-638431 GCF_000455745.1 Alligator sinensis | reverse complement strand
GCAAGTGGGGGGATCTCCAGGGTAGGGTTTGGACGGGGCTCCCCAAGCGCGGCGGGGAGCTCCAGGGCTGGGGAGGCTCCCCATAAGATGGGGAGCCGCTCCAGGGCTGGGTCTGGGGACTCCAGCGCGGGGTCTGGGGCGGTTGCTCAAGGGGGTGTGGGGAGGGTCTCTAAAGGGGGGAGTGCCCAAAGAGCTGCGCATGCGGCTCCTTTTCCCATCTCCCGCAAACTTTCGCGCATGCGCACGGACCCTCCTTGCCCGCCCGCAGAGAGGCACACGCGCACTTCCTCGCGCGCCATCCTCCTCTCCGGGCATGCGTATGGAAACCCCCCCTGCGTATGCCACCGCCCTTCCCTGACGTCACGGGCGCTCTCGGCCTTCCCATTGGTCGGCCCGGCGAAGTCTCCCAGCATGCTTCGCGACTCGGACTATTTATGCCCCACCTGCGAGCTTTTTCGGCCATTTACTGTGAGTTGCCGCAGGTGAGTAGGTGGGGGGATCTGCTGCCATCCGCCGCCTGCTCCGCCCGGGGGTTCCCGCGCCCTGTGGGGCCGCTGCTGCCTCTCGCCTCCCCACTCCCCGGCGGTATTGCGGTGGAGAGCGGGGCAGGGACCGGTTGATGTCCCCCGGGGCACCATGAAATGCCCATGTGCAGCTGCCCCTGCCCCCCCATAGCCCCTGCCCTGGAGATTCACCCCCTTGGAGACCCCCAAACCCTGCCCTCAAGACTCCCTAATCACTTGGGGAGCCCCCACCCCCTTTGCCCCCCCCACTGACCCTGTGACCACTGTCCCCATGCAGCATTGGAGACCCCCAACCTCTTGGGCACCCTGGCCCTGGGGAGCGTCCCCTGGAGATCCTGCCCCCCCCTTGTGCTGGGCGCCTCCCCCCCCCCAACCCAGCCCTGGAGCCTGCACCCTTTGGGGGGAGACCCTCACCCTTTGCATAGGGGCTTATGAAGTCTCCCTTTTCCCTTTGTGGGGGTGAACAGGGTGAGGAGCTGTGGTCGGGGTATAGGGGAGGGAGTCCCTCACCCTGCCTGGGGTCTCCCATCTCCTGAGCCCTGGGTGTTGGGGCCTTGTGGGGGCAAAAGCTGCTGGGGGGAGGGGCCCCTTCTCCCTCGTGGGGTGCGGCGGGATGCTGTTCTATGACGAGACCTATCACAGACCTGTGCTGACGGCCGTGTGAAGACCCCCATGATATCTGAGGACAGACCTGCCTGGGTTTCGGGGGGGTGTATGCCTCCTGACTGCCTGCATGTTAATTCTGCCCTCCTTTCTCTGCTAGGTCTGGTGGCCCTGGTGCCTGCCCTGTGCCCAGGTGAGTCGCAGGCTCCCCTCTTCTGAAGGGGTAATGACGACGTGCGGTGACTGGGCGGGGGATGGATATGTGCCGTGCCACAAGGACGACACCAGCGAACTCTCTCTTACTGATGCTTCAGTGGAGAAAGCCTTTACCAGATTCTGAGTGGCACCGCAGGGTCCCACCCCAGGCGGTGGGCTGGGCTGGGCTGTGTCTTGGTGTGTGGGGTCTCACGCATGTCTCCTCCCTCAGGCATGGATCACACCAGCTGCAGGTGCCTGCAGCTTCTCTGCAGGTGAGTGCTGCTCCCTGTGGGCGTGAGGCTCTGGCTGGGATGGGGGCAGGGCTGGCGCGTACCTGCTCCCCGCCTGTTCTGTGATGAATAGAAAACAGACAAGCATATGGCTGAGTGTCCCTGATGCCAGCTTCCTTCTGAGAACCTGGGAGCCCTGCTTGACCCCATAGGGGAAGGGGGGGTGGGTATTGGGAGGGTCTTCATTCCCTCTCTCTTTACCTGTGATACCTTGTAGGGGGTTGGTTTTATGGGGGGGCTGGGCTTTTGAAGCCCTGAGATCCTCATCTCCTCGTTGCAGGTTGAAAGGCTCCTCTGTGGAGGCTGGGCTGTGGCTGTGCTCATGGAGGTAGGTTGTGGGGCTGGACTGGGCTTTGGGGGGGTCTGTGGGACTGAGAGGATAGATAGGGGAGGGAACCCTCTTCCAGACCCTGGCTGGTGCCAGTGCTATCCTGGGGGGCTCGCAGGCCAGCGATCTGAAAGGATGACTCTTGTTGGTTGGACGACTCATGTCTCATGGCAATTTGTTACCAAAGCCCTGATCAGACCGCAGCTGCCTCTGCTCCTGCCCCAGCCTCAGCCCCCTGCATCCCCTCACCCTGTTGTATCGTCTTGTCTCTTTTCAGGCAGGACCCCTGGAGCCTGGCAGTGGTGAGTAGCCCCTGCCCCCCATCATAGCTCCCAAGCTGCAAACCCCCAGCCCAGGCCTGTCCCAATGAGGAGACTTGCACTTGTCTTACTGCCTGTTCTGGTGCCAGAACCTGCAAAGGTTGAACCCACTGGTGCCGGCAGCCGGAGAGGAGGATGACCCGTTCTAGCTGGAACTGTCTGATGGGACTCTTGGCTTATCATGGGGGCTAGGGGTGCCTGGGGGCTGTGTGGTGGGTGCCTATAACCGGATGCTCTGGTTCTCCCCAGGTGCTAGGAGGGAACATTGCTGCTGGCTTCTGCCCAGGTGAGTGCCTGGTCCCTGGCCCCCAGGGCTGCCCGCTGACGGGATGAATTCACTCTGGAATCTCGTTCGGCTGAATGCTGCTGTTGAGAATCGGACTCTGAGTGTCACGGGCGCTCCCTGCCTCTGTAGAGCCCTCGCCTTTGTCCCTGCTCTGCTTGGGGCCTCTCAAACAGTTCCTTACCCTCACCCAGGCTGAAGATCCTTGGCGAAATCATCTGGCTGCAGTGACTAGGCTGTGAGTGCCCCTCCCATGGCTGCCTGGCACGGAAGAGAAGAGGCTGGAATGAACCCTCTGGAGTGCAGAAGGGTGAGAAGCTTCCCTTGCTGCAGGCAGGGGCATGTGGGTGGCTCTGACTGCGGTTTTGTGATGAGTTCAACTAGCTCACTTTGATGCATAGCGTGAAAACCTTTGAACACCTGAAAGACCGTGAGGAGGGGGCTGGGGAGCCGACACACCCTGTGCCAGGGGCTTACTGTACTGCTTTCTTTCTGCAGGGAGAGCCGAGCTCCTGGCTTGGAGGTGACCCCCACATGGTGAGCGCTCGGGGCCTCAGGAGGTGGGGCAGCAAACCCTGGTCAAGGATGAGGCTTATACCGCCCCAGTCTGAACTCTGTGACTGAGTGGTCCCTCTGAGGCCAGTGGCTGCAGCCCTGTGTGGTGTGGGGGGAATTAGGCCTGATACCTCACCTCAGGGCTGGATGAGAGGAATTGGGGAGAGTGGGGGGGTTGTAGGTTGCATATTCAAGCTGTGGTGAAGGAGCAGGACCCATTTCTCACTACTCTTTGCTTGCAGGTTGGAGCACTGAAGAGGTGATGTGGCTGCAGCAGGAACACGCTCCTCTCCTCCCCCTTGCTGTGTACCCAAAGGGCAGCTGGCCGGGCAGGGATGAACCCAGCTGCTGTCTGTCTGTACTGGGCCTACTGAATAAAAACACCTCTGTCCAAGGCAGCTGTGGCCTTTTTTGTGCGTGCGTGTGCGCGTGCGTGTGTGCGCGTGCGTGTGGCCAGCCTAGAGCTCAGCTGCTGGGGTGGGGTGGTCACCCTCAGTTGCAGCCTTGACCTGGATTCTCCCTCCCCAGCTGTCTACATCTCTGTCCAGCATCCACTGTGGGGGAGGGGCAGTCCCCTTACCTACATCAGCCCCCTCCTGGGCCTTGGCATTGCGTAGGAGGGGATGGAGTAGTGGATGTACGGGGGGG
>NW_005842612.1:632659-634659 GCF_000455745.1 Alligator sinensis | reverse complement strand
TCGCGGGACGCCCTTGTTGCATGTAAGAGGCGGCGGGACCGCGGCGTCACGCCCACGTGGCAGCCCGGAGCGATTTCAAGAGCGCCCCCACGCAGAGCGGAAGCCGGCCCGGGCGGACTGATCCCGGAAACCCCGCCCCCCTCTTGCCTCTGGTCCGGCAGGATTCCCCCCCGGCCGCGGGAAGTGCGCTCGTGGGAGGGGTTCCGGCCCCAGTTCCGGTCCCCCTGCGCTCACCGGAAGTGCGGCCGGCCGGAGCCGAGAGAGGCAAGGACCGGGAGCAACATGGCGTCCCCCGCGCGGTGGAATCACGTGTGGGTCGGCGCTGAGACCGGGATCCTCAAAGGTAGCGGGTGCGGGGATCGTGACCCCCCAGGTGTTAAGGGGGCCTCCCCTTATCCCCCAAGGGCAGGAAGGTGCCTTCTTGCCCCCCCCAGGGGAGTTATGGGGGGAGGGGGGGACGCACTGGAGTTTTGGGGGTCTTATCTCTCTATGGGACCCCCCCTTCCTTGTCCCCTAGGCTGGCACCCCCCTTTCCTTCTACTTGTGACCCCCCCCTTTTGCTCCCCCCCCCGACTGGTTCCTCCCAAGCTGTGCCCCCCACATCTGAACCCCCGTCCTTCTTTTTCATCTCCTGCCCCCCCAGGCGTGAACCTGCAGAAGAAACAGGCCACAAACTACACGGCGTCGGGGGCGCTGCGGCGGGATGAGGGCGTCTGCACCATGTGCTGGGGGGACCCCTTCGAGTCGGAGGTGAGGGGCTGCGGCTGGAGCCGGCCGGGCAGGACCGGGGGGGGGTCTGCAAGAGCTTTGAGTGACGGTGCTTCCCCCTCCCCTCCCCTGGCCCAGATCCTGGTGGGCTGTCTGGACCGGTCCGTGAAGCTGTTCAGCACCGAGAAGGGGAAGTTCACGGAGTCGCGGCTGTGCCCTGGCGGGGAGGGGCCCTTCTGTGGCCTGGCTGTGCAGGACGGGTACGGTGTCCGAGTCTCCCCCTTCCTTCTGCTGGCCCGGTGGGGGGCTGTGGTTTAATCCCCCAAGGCCTGGCGTCTGTCCAGCCCCGTCCTCCCCCCTCCTTGGATCCGAGGAGCAGTAGTTTGCTGCGCTGCTTCCTCCGTGCCTTGCGTCCCAGGCACCCGTCTCCTCTCCGTGCCAGAGCCCAGGCAGGGGTCCGTCTGCTCCCTTCCCCATGGGACAGCCTGGGCCCTTGGAAGGGGTTAGACGTTTCCACCCTCCCTGGGGTTCCCTGGGCACCGTTCTCCCCCTGCCGGTTTTGTCCCTTGCTCCTGGGGCCTCTTGGCATTTGCAGCTGCTCTTAGCGAGAGTCTCTGTGTCTGTGTGTACGTCTGTCTGTGTCCATGTCTGCCTCTGTCTCCTGGCCCCGGCAGCTCCCTCATCACCTGTGTGGAGTCCGGGCTTCTCAAAGTCTGGCGTGAGGACTCTTCTGAGGCTGTGAGTCTTTGGCAGGAAGCAGGCTGGGCTGGGGGAGGGGTCCCATGGGAAACCGAGGGGATGCCTTGTCCCGTCCCCCCCCCAGTTCCTGAGCGTCCAGGGCTGGTTCCTGGCTGCTTTAGCAGGGAGGGGGCAGAGCCTGACCGGTGCCGGTGGGAGGGGATGTGAGCTGGGGGCGGGGACACACCATATCACACCCCCTCTCCAGTGCCTGTCAAGGCTGGAGGGGATGTAGGGTGGCCCCCTGGGTAACATCTCTCCTGTTCTTGTCCTCCCCCACCTTGCCAGGCAGAGCTGCAGGTGGGGCCTGGCGTGTGCCGTATGCGGCAGAACCCGGCACGGCCGCAGTGCGTGGGCACGGGTGGGAAGGAGAACGCTCTCAAGGTCTGGGACCTGCAGCAGCCCCAGGAGCCCATCTTCCGTGCCAAGAACGTGAGTGACAGCCCTGGCCTCACTGTCCTGTCCTGTTCCCCGCCCCCCCCAGCTGGGCCTGGGCATCCTCAGCCCCCCACCCCTGCCCCTTCCTCATGGCTCCCCTCCTGCCCCGTTGGCTC
>NW_005842612.1:630683-632468 GCF_000455745.1 Alligator sinensis | reverse complement strand
ATCCTCAGCCCCCCACCCCTGCCCCTTCCTCATGGCTCCTGTCTGGCTCTGTGGCATCACCCACGTGTACTCCCCTCCCCGCCAGGCTCACCCCTCCTTTCCCCCCGGAAGGTGCGGCACGACTGGTTGAACCTGAGGGTGCCCGTCTGGGACCGCGACCTCCAGTTCCTGCCTGGCTCTGAGAAGATCGTCACCTGCACTGGGCACCGCCAGGTGGGAGCAGGGTGGTGGGAGGGAAATCGGGGTTGTGGAAGGAGTGGGGGTTGTAGGGACAGGTTTGGGGGCGGGGTGTTACTTTTAATAAGAGGAACTCTGTGGTCCATCCCCCACCTCCTGCCTGGGCAGCTGACCATGTGGGGAGGGCACCCTGACCCCTACTCTCCCTCCTAGGTGCGTGTCTACGACCCCAGCTCCCCACAGCGGCGCCCTGTGCTGGAGGTGACACATGGAGAACACCCGCTCACTGCCCTCTCCCTTGCCCCCGGGGCCAAGTGAGTGCCTGGGCCCCCAGACACCTGAGTTCTCCCCTGCTCCAGGAGAGGGGTGGGGGCTGGGGGTGAGAGCAGCGGGGTTAGGCGGCCCCTTGCTCACGCCTCATCTCCCTGCAGCTCGGTGGTGGTGGGCAGTGCCCGCGGGGACGTGGCCGTCATTGATCTGCGACAAGGTGAGCCCTGGTGGGGCTGCGGGTGCTGTCAGGGCTGTGGGGGTATCTCCCAGGCTTTGCTCCCTGGGGGTCTCAGGGCTGCTCGCCCACCCTTGCCCGCCTCCCCCCTTCCGCCAGGGCGGCTACTCAAGTGCCTGAAGGGCTTCGCGGGGGCTGTGCGCGGGGTCCAGTGCCACCCGACCCGGCCCCTTGTCGCCTCCTGTGGCCTCGACCGCTTCTTACGCCTGCACGGCCTGGACGACAAACGCCTGCAGCACAAGGTGAGCTGGGACCCCCCCAGCACCCTCCCGAAGCCCCCCAGCTGGCATCTGCCCTATGGCCCCCCAGCGCTGTTTGCTCCTTCCTCACTTGGTGCCCCCTTGGCTGCAGGTTTACTTGAAGTCTCGGCTGAATTGTCTGCTGCTGACCAGCCTGGAGGCTTGGGAGGTGAGTGGAGGAGGGCAGGGGCTGGTCGGGGGGAGGGTCCCAGGGACAGGACGGCGGGTAGAGTGGGTCCTGGATGGGGAGCGGGGAGGGGGCATCTGAGGTGAGGGGGGGCTGGGGACCCTTACTGCTTCTGGGATGGAGACTATCAGTCCCCGCAGGGACAAAGACCCCGACCCTGATGTCCATACCCCCTTTCCTTGCTCCCCTAGGACGAAGACCCCGACCCAGCCAAGGCGGAAGAAGTCAAGGAGGAAGAGGACGAGCTCTGGGCCCACATGGAGACTGTGCGCGTCCACCCTGCCCCCAAACGTGCTGCGGACCCAGGCCCGGGGGCGCCCCGGCCAGGCGCCAGGGCCCTGAAGAAGCAGAAGAGAGCCGGGGCGGGGCCCTGAGGGGGGGCTGCCCCTGCGGGGGATGACGGACTGGGCTGGGGCAGGGGCCCCCGTGCGGGGGGGGGGGCGGCCCCTTTTTTTGGGCGGTGCAGCAGAGCGAGGTAAAGGAGCTGAGCCTCTGCCCTGTGTCCTGGGGCTGTTTGGGGGGGCGGGTCCGGGCTTCCCCTGGGGCACCCCCGTGACGTCACAAAGCCCCGGGGGCGAGGCCAACCCTAGCGGGGGCTCCGGGCACCGCGGACCCATGGGCTGCCCTCAGTCCCATCCGCAGCGCCCCCCCGCGGCGGAGGCCAGGACCCCCTCAGC
>NW_005842612.1:627992-628949 GCF_000455745.1 Alligator sinensis | reverse complement strand
TGGCCTGACTGGCCCTCGCCCCTCAGTGGCCAAGCGGAAGTCCCTGTTCGATGACAAGGCGGTGGAGATCGAGGAGCTGACGTACATCATCAAGCAGGTGAGCGGGGAGGGGGGACCGCCCTGGGACCGAAAGCCCCTGCCCTGGGGTTGGGGGGCATGTGGGGCTTCCCTCCCAGCAGATGTGACGTGCGTGACTCCCCCTTCCCCAGGACATCAACAGCCTGAACAAGCAGATCGCGCAGCTGCAGGAGTTCGTGCGGGCCAAGGGCGGGCAGAGCGGGCGGCATGTCCAGACCCACTCCAACACCGTGGTGGTGTCCCTGCAGGTGAGGGGACGCTGGGGGTGGTTTGGGTGGTTCTAGCTGGGAGCTGGCAAGGGGCATCTTGGGTGAGGCACAGGCCCAGCGGGCGGCAGTTTGGGGGTGGAGGGTGGTTGCAGCGGGTGCCGTTAGGGCTGGTGTGGGGGGGGCGCAGTATAGACCCAGCCAACTTTTGGTCTCTGCCCTGCAGTCCAAGCTGGCTTCAATGTCCAATGACTTCAAGTCGGTGCTGGAGGTGAGAACAGAGGTGAGTGTCCAGTATGCCTGTCCCCTACCCCCAAGAACCAGAGGGGGGGAGGGCTCCCTCTGCTTCTCCTCGCCCACACCTGTTCTAATTCCCCCTCTTTCTCCCTCTCAGAATCTGAAGCAGCAGAGGAGCCGGCGAGAGCAATTCTCCCGCGCGCCTGTCTCGACCAGCAACTTGGGTGAGCTGGGGGGGCCTGCCCAGGGAAGCCTGTGGGTGGCCTGTTCTCACCAGGGCACCCTGGAGTGCTGGGGGCAGGGCACATTTTCTGGGTTCTGCCCCCCATGCATCCCCTGACCCTGCCCACATCAACCACTACCCAGGCGGCTCCACGGTGCTGCAGGACGAATCTCGTCGGGCTTCGGGGGGCGTGGCCATCGACATGGACAGCCG
>NW_005842612.1:625826-627981 GCF_000455745.1 Alligator sinensis | reverse complement strand
CCAGCCAGCAGCTACAGCTCATCGACGAGCAGGTACCTGGGGGGAGGGGCTCTGGCATCTGTGTCGTGGGGGGCATCTCCGGGGTGAGGGGGTCCAGGGGCTGACTCCACCCCGCTGGCAGGACTCGTACATCCAGAGCCGGGCGGACACCATGCAGAACATTGAGTCCACCATCGTGGAGCTGGGCTCCATCTTCCAGCAGCTGGCGCACATGGTGAAGGAGCAGGAGGAGACTATCCAGAGGTAAATGCTCTCTGGCACATGGCTGCCCACCCTAATGCTGCACCTCCCTGGGTCCCCCACTAATCATGGAGCCCATGTGTGCTAGAGAGATCTAGACAGGTGTTCTGGGGTCTCCCACATGCTGCCCTGGGAGGGGAGGCGGTGGGTGAATGCCTGCCCCCACTCCAGGAGGCAAGGGGAAGCCTGGCTCTGGGGAGCCTTAGCTGAGTCTCCCTCCCACCAGGATCGACGCTAACGTGGAGGACGCACAGCTGAACGTGGAGGCGGCCCACTCCGAGATCCTCAAGTACTTCCAGTCTGTCACCTCCAACCGCTGGCTCATGGTCAAGATCTTCCTCATCCTCATCATCTTCTTCATCATCTTCGTGGTCTTCCTGGCCTGAGACACCCTCCCCACTCCCCTGCCTCCCTGCCCTGTCTGCCCAGCCCCACCCAGGGAGCAGCACCTGGACTTTCTCATGCCCGCCGGACTCGCTGCTGTCTCCCGGGCAGGGTGGGTGCCTAGGGCCCAGGCCGCTTCCTCGTGCCATGACCTGTGGGTGTTGTGGCATCAAGGCCCCAGCACACTGGTTAGACCCCATGGAACAGAGTGGGGGGCAGGCGGGGGAGCCCCAGGGCCCAGCGGGGAGGGGCACTGGCACCAGCATGGGGGAAGCCCCGGCACTTGGACTCTTGCCAGAGCCTACCACCGTCTGGCCCTCTCCCTGCAGCCAGGACTCACTGCCCCCGTTTACCCTCCCTGCTGTGCCTTTGTCCCCCCCCAGGGGCTCTCAGTTCATGGACATGGCCCAGTATACCCTCCACCCCACCCCATTTCTATTTTTTCTGTATTTAAGTTTATCCCTTATCCCTGCTCTCTGGCAGGGGATGGGCCTGTGGTCCTCATAGCTGCCCCACGCAACCCCCTTGGGTCCCTCCGGTGTGGCCCCTGTGAAATGCCAGCTGCCCCAGGGGGTTGGCAGAGCCCAGCGGGGGCCCCCAGTTCCAGGAACGGGCTGTACTGTGATGATGACCCCCCACCCCCAGGTTGGCCTAAAGGGCCCTTCCCTAACACTGCGTGGCCTCTCAAGTTTGAACTGAATTCCACTCTCCATCCCCCAGCCTATGCCACGGCCCTACCCTCCGGCCTGGTCATGGTGGCTGCCCTCTCCCCCCGGCCCCCTGCCCTTTTAGGCATCCACATTCCTTGGGGGGTGCTGCCCCTTTCTGGCTGGATGAGAGCAGCCCACTGGGGGCAGGGGTCGACAGCGAGGGATTGTGCCCTGCTCCCTTCTGGGCACACCCCCTTCCTGGCACGGTGAGGCCGGAGCCGGGGAGCTGAGCCCAATGGGACATACATTAAAGCTTTACTGTAACCCCAGCCTGCCGCCCGCCCTTCTCTGCTCCAGGCTGGGCTGGGGGTGGGACTGTGGCCCTTGGGGGAGGGTTTCCTGGGGCCAGATTGGTCTGAACCCTCCCCCTAGAGCTGGGCCAAGGCCATGGGGGCTGGTGTCAGAGGGGCAGGCAGAGGCAGGCCTGGGGTGGGGGAGGGCAGTGGCGCTGGGTGGGGGCAGCTCTTGGTACCCATGGGGCGAGAGCCTGTCCTGTCTCCCCTGAGGAGGGGCTGGACCCAGGGTGGATGCACAACAAGAAGGGGCTGGTCTCTGCACGAAAGGGGACCACCCCACTCCCTTGGCCCTGGGGCCGGGTTCATCCCGCGGAGGGACTCGAACCTGCCACCCTGAGAGAGGTGTGTGCAGTCCCGCCTCCCGCCCAGAGGCGGCGCTACCAGCGGGAATGAGCATGCGCGGGGGAGGTGAAGCCGCTTGGAACATGCGCGGCGCCGCGAAGGGTGGCAGATCGCGTTCCGGTCCGGCTGCGCATGCGCGGCGTCTCCCGCTGGTGGGGTCAGCCTACGCTCTTTCTCGTTGCG
>NW_005842612.1:618879-625223 GCF_000455745.1 Alligator sinensis | reverse complement strand
GTGCCCATGAGTGACGTCCACGACGGGCCCCGCTGCAGATAGTGAGCGCGGGGCTTCCCCGCCCTGGCTCCCGTTGCCTCGTCCGAGCTGGGGGTGGCGGGAGGGCGACGAACGTGACGCGGAAGCTGCCCTCGTAGGGAGAGGGGGACGGGGACGGGGCAGCTGCGGTGCTGGGAGGCATCCAGGGCAGATGCAACTGCCCCCAGGCTCAGCAGATCCCCCGAGCGGCCCGTGCTCGCCTGCTGAGGCCCCTCCGTCCCTTGGTCCCCAGCAACCCTTACGGGTCGCGGCCGAACCGGCGAGGCGATGATTGGCACGATAGGGGCCGGGGCGGCGCCAGCAACATCCATGTCGCGGCGAGGCGCGACCAGCCCATCCCGGATCGGGGCGGCAATGCCGGGCGTGATGGCACCCGGAAGAACTGGTTCAAGATCACGGTGAGCGATCGTGGGGGCGGGGGCAAGGTCGCCCCACCAGCCTGGGCACGCCCTGGCCGGGAGCTCCCAGTCGGTTGCGGGGCAGCCCAGGTCCCTCTGCCGGCTCTGACGCTCGCCAGCGGGCGACTTTCCTTGGCAGATCCCGTACGGGAGGAAGTACGACCGGTCGTGGCTGCTGACCGCTATCCAGAACGTGTGCACCGTCCCTTTCAACCCCGTGGAGGTGAGTGCCAGCCTGGGCCAGCTCGGAGCCCGCAGGCAGAGAGGCTTGGGAGCCGGATGCTTGGCCTGTCTCCCAGCATCAGGGGGAGAGCAGGGTCTCGGGAGGGGTCAGAGCAGAGTGGGACCGGGGGGGCCTGCTCTCTCTACCTGGTTGTGGCAGGGGGCTCAGAGCAGCGCGTTTAGGAGCCGGGATGACTGACTTCTCTCCCAGCTCTCGGGCGGGTGCCTGCTGGAGTCCTGGGTCACTGTCTCAGGCCAGACAGTTGGGGGTTTTTTTTCCAGGCTTCGAACTTCCTAGACGCTGCCCTTGTTGCGGGGAGGAAGGGCCTGGGGGGTTCTCCTTGCTCCGATCTTGGGAGGGCGGCGCTCAGGTCTCCCTGACCGCCTTGCTTCTCTCCCCTTCTCAGTTCCATTACGACCACAACCGGGCTCAGTTCTACGTAGAAGACGCCACTGCGGCCAGCGCTCTCAAACTGGTGTCCCGCAAGATCACGGACAGAGAGAACTACAAGGTGCGGGGTCAGGTCCCTCAGCTGGGCCTCGTCATTGCCTTCCGAGGGGGGAGGGAGGCTCCTGTGCTGCTCTGGGGGTCTCTCTCCCAGCTGGAGCAGCCTTGGAGTGCTGCTGAGACCCCTGCCGACCTGCTTTGCCCACGCTCCAGGTGGTGATAATCATCAACTCGTCGGCCCCGCCCCAGTCTGTCCAGAACGAGTTGAAGCCAGAGGAGATTGAACATCTGAAGGTGAGGTCCTAGGGCTCGGTGCCTGGCGTTTGGGGGTGACTTCCAGCCATTAATCAGTGCCAGGCAGAGAAGGGCAACTGTACCCCCCCCCAGCCCCCACCCTCTGATCTGCATCTTCTGCTATTTCAGCTTTGCATGAGCAAGAGGTATGACCGTCTCCAGCAGGCCCTGGACCTCAAGGACCTCCGCACAGACTCTGGTGCGTGTCCAGATAGGGTGGGGGGAGGGAGGGAGGGGAAGGGCGGGGATGGCGGCTGGACAGGGGCTCAGCCTTTGTCTCCCTTTTGCCTTAGACCTGGTGGCGCAGAACGTCGACATGGTGCTGAAACGGTGCAGCTGCATGCAGGCTGTGCTGCGCATCATTGAGGAGAACATCATCCCTGAGGTGAGAAGGAGCTGGTGAAGGGTGCGAGCCCTGCCCCGTGTCCTCTCGCAGCACCCCTGATGCCCATCTCGGCCCCTGCAGCTCCTGTCCCTGAACCTGAGTGGCAACAAGCTGTACCGGCTGGACGACCTGGCCGAGCTGGCGCAGAAAGCCACCAACATCAAGATCCTCAATCTCTCCCGCAACGAGGTAGGCAGAGCGCCCCCCGTCTGCCCTCCCGACCCTTGCCCCCACCTACATTCACGCTGCCCCTCTCCACAGCTGAAGTCGGAGCGGGAGCTGGATAAGGTGAAGGGGCTCAAGCTGGAGGAGCTGTGGCTGGACGGGAACCCGCTGTGCGACTGCTTCCGGGACCAGTCCACTTACATCAGGTCAGTGCCAGCCCCGGCAAGGCCCCCGGGTCTCCCCCGCCCACGCCATGCCTGGCGGGGGACAGCATGGCGGGACCATGAAGGCACCCCTCGCCCACCCCAGACAGGAACCGGAACCAGCCCCCTCGACACCTGTGGGGCCAAGCTCTAACCTGGCCTTCGGCCTCCTTGACGCACGCAGGCATCTTCTGGGCATGGTCACGGGTGTTGGCTCTGAGCGCTGCCGTGCGCTTGATTCGTGTGGTTTGTGTTTCAGCCGGTGCCAATCCCCATCCTCTCCTCTCCCTTTGTTCCCTGCCCTCGAGAGCATAAGAATTGCCACTTGCTGGGTCAGACGCTGAGTCTGTTTTGCCCAGTCTGCAGTATCGCAGGACACTTGAAGCAGCCCTTAAGGCAGCTGCTGCCCTCTGTCTCCTCCTCACCGCTTTTCTGCTCCCCTGCCTGCCCTTCCACCTCTTCTCCTCCCTCCTGGGGGCTCCGGGACCCCTGGGCCGCACAGCCTCTTCCCCCCAGCATCTGCGCTCCCGCCGTGGGGCTGCCGCCCCCTGCTGCCGCACAAAGGAAGCTCCCGTTGTCTCTGCCTCTCCCCCTGCCCCCAAGTGGGGTTTAAAGGGCCGAATACTATGCCTTGGCCCCAGTGCTGCCGTGCCCACAGCCCCCCGCTGGCCCCGCGCCCCCACCCTGCGTTTGGCCCTCGATGATGGCTGGCTAGCCAGAGACGGGTAAGATTCCTCGCGGGAGGAACAACCTAAGACAGGCACAGCCGTGCAGTGGCCAAACCAAAGCATGCGGGGGGGTGGCCGAGGGGCCCAGGCCCAGGCTGCCGGGCTCACCTACGCTCACTGCGCCTGCCTGCGGTAGCATCCCCAGGCATGGCTGGCCGGCGCCGGCGCCAGCTCGAACAGGAACAGACGGCCTTGGCTTCTGAGCAGGCCGCAGCCAGCAGCCCCTGCACTCCTGGAACCAGAGAGGCGGCTGGAGCGGGAGCCCTGCTGGGAGCAAAGAGGCTCTGCGCCCCCCTGCCCCGGGCTCCCGGCCCCCTCTTCACCCCCCTTCCTCCCCCCATGCCCATCTGCTCTGCTCTGCTCCGGGCTCTGTCCCCGCCCCTCCCCCCTTCCCTCCCCCCCTCCCTCCTCTCCTTCCTGGGGACGCGCCACGCAGGTGAGTAAGAGCCAGGTAAGTGCTGAGCCCATTGGCCGAGCAGCATTGGCACCACCCAGGCCCCTGGGCCTTGCCGGGGGCGGCTTAGGCCAAGACACCAAGATCCTAGGATCCAGCAGGGTAGGGTCTGGGGAGGGGGAGAGAGCGGGCGCAGCTGGGCGGGGAGACCCGGGGCCCCTGGGGAGGGTGAGCTGGGCTGGCTTGGCTGTGTCCTGGCCCTGGGGAGGTGACGGGGCGAGGCGGGGGGCAGCGGGATGTTCCCGTGGGGGCCTGGCTGAGCCCCGGCCCTGGCGGGCAGGGGGGCTGCCTCACTGACTTCTGTCTCGTTGCCAACAGCGCTGTCCGGGAGCGGTTCCCCAAGCTGCTGCGCCTGGTGAGTGAGCCACATCACGCCGTGGGGCTGAAGCTGCCCTGCTGGGGCCCGTCCTCAGCCTGTCACTCACTGCTCCCCCCTCTCTCTCCCCAGGACGGGCACGAGCTGCCCCCTCCCATCGCCTTCGATGTGGAAGCCCCCACTACCCTCCCCCCCTGCAAGGTGAGCAGGGCACTGTGGGGGGCTGCGCTGAGCTCTGGGGTCTCTGGGCTTGGTGGGTCCCTGTGGGTGGGCCAGGGCCTACTTGTGCACATCACCTCAGGTCGTCCAGCTGCTCTCAGCCTTTCTGCAGCTCTCTGTACTCTTTGCAGAGGATGCACTTGGGGGCTGGGGACGGGTAGCTGGGAGTGGAGCCCTGAGGATCTCTGAGCTGGTGGGGGGTGGCTTGGGGCAGAGCCCTGGGGGTCCTGGGGCTGTTGATGGACTGGGAGCGGATCCCAGGGACCTCAGGGCTGTGGTGGGGGGTGGGACCAGAGCTCCAGGATTCAGAGGCAGCCTGTATCCATACAGGGAAGCTACTTTGGCTCTGACAACGTGAAGGTGCTGGCCCTTCGCTTCCTGCAGCTGTAAGTACCCAGGCGAGGGTGGGGGGCAAGGGCTGTGAGCAGGGGAGAGGAGGAGGGTTCAGGTTGGTCCTGATGTCCTGCCCCTGCAGGTACTACTCCATTTACGACTCTGGCGACAGGCAAGGGCTGCTGGACGCCTACCACGACGGCGCCTGCTGCTCCCTCAGCATCCCCTTCTTCCCGCAGAACCCCTCCAGGTGCGACCAGGGCCCCGGGCGGGGGGGCAGGGGGTGTTGTTAAAGCCCAGGCAGGCGGGTTCTCCTTGCTCTAGGGAAGTGGAGGCTGGGGGATGTGGACTCCTGGGTTCTCTAAAGTTGCGAGATGGGGTCTAAAAGGTCAGAATATGGGGTAGTGGGAGCTTTGACACCTGGGATCTGAGGTGGGGCCTCATCCTGCACTTCCTGGGGTGGGGGACTCCTGCAGGGGTTCCCTGCTGGAGGCCGCAGTGGGTCTCACAGGCCTCTCTCCCGGCAGGAGCACCCTGAGTGAGTACTTCAAGGACAGCCGCAATGTGAAGAAGCTCAAGGATCCCAGTAAGGGCCTGCCAAGCTGAGAGGGAGGTGCGGGGAAGGGAGATTTCACACCCCAGGCAGCTCCTGCTCCCTGGGCTACCTGTGGGGGCAGGCTCTCACCCCCTTCCTCCCCACAGCCATGCGCTTCAAGCTGCTCAAGCACACGCGCCTCAACGTGGTGGCTTTCCTCAACGAGCTGCCCAAGACCCAGCATGACATCAACTCCTTTGTGGTGGACGTCTGCGCCCAGACGGTGAGTGTCCCCGTGCTGGGGGGGCAGTCTCCACCCTGGGGCTGTACAGAGGGCGGACAGGGGCCGTCTCCTCTCCAGGCCTGCACAGGGGCAGCGGGGTGGGGGACACCGCGTGCCCTGCGGGTGCGGTGCTGTGGGGGGGTGGGAGCTCTCGGGGTGGCGGGGATGCAGCAGCTGCGTGCTCACTGTCCTCTCCTGCCTCCTAGAACACGCTGCTGTGCTTTGCTGTGCACGGGATCTTCAAGGAGGGTGAGTGTGTCCTCCCTGCCCCCTCCCCATGGGGATCCCCTCCCCAGCCTCCTTGCCTTGCTCCCCCCCACTCATTGGATCTCCTCCTCTCTTCCCCATCTCAGTTGACGGCAAGTCCCGGGACTCGGTACGAGCCTTCACCCGCGTGTTCGTTGTTGTACCAGCCGGCAACTCGGGGTGAGTTTGGAGGGGGGGTGGCACTGCTGTCCTTGCCCCATGGGGTCTGGGGGACAAGCTCAGGCCTAGGGACATTGTCCTGAGCAGAGGGACCTGGTGGAGCACTGCTGTTCCTGCTCCACAGGGTCACGGTGGTGTGGAGGGGGAGATGGGTGTCCCCAGCCCCAAGTCTCACCTTGGCCCCCCCTTCCCCCCGCAGGCTGTGCATCGTGAATGACCAGTTGTTCGTGCGCAACGCCACGACGGAGGAGATCCGGAAGGCTTTCGTCATGCCGGCGCCTACGCCCTCGTCCAGCCCCGTGCCCACGCTCTCAGCCGAGCAGCAGGAGATGCTGCAGGCCTTCTCCATGCAGTCTGGCATGAATCTTGAGTGGTCACAGAAGTAAGTGCCGCACTCCAGCTCTCCCCTCCCCCCCACCCAGCAGGGCTGCTCTCCCCTCCGCCCGCTCACACTCTCCTGCCCTCAGGTGCCTCCAGGACAACGACTGGGACTACAGCAGGGCAGCACAGGTCTTCACCCAGCTCAAGGTGACCCAGGGACCCCCAGTGGGCGTGGGCTGGGGGGGGAGGAGGGTGAGGGGAACCCCAAGGGGTGGCTGGGAGGGGACCCCCAGGGTCACCTCTGCTCTCAGCCAGTAGCCCCAGGGTTGGGTCAGGGGGTGAGGAGCTGAAATGTGGGGTGGGATTGGCTCTGCCCCAGGTGGAAGCCAGGCCGGGGAGGCCTGGACAGCTGAGTTCTGCCCTAGCTGCTCAGAGAGCGTTGGGTTATGGGAGACGAGGGGCTGGGAGAGAGTCGGGGTGCTGGGAGCTGTGCCGCGCAGGGGAGTTGGGGCGTTTGAGCGCAGCGGGGGGGGGTGGGGGGGGGGGCGGTGCGATGGGGAGGTCTGATGGGACAG
>NW_005842612.1:616086-617714 GCF_000455745.1 Alligator sinensis | reverse complement strand
CTGCACCGGGGGGGCCAGGCCGTGACCCTGCGCACCCACTCGCCCTTCGGCCTCCGCGACTCCCTCACGGTGCCGCTGCGGGACGTGTCGTGCCGGGCCCACCGCAGCCAGGTCCCTGCGGCGCTGCCCGTCAAGGTCCGCGGCGTCACCTTCTACTTCCTGCTGGACCGGGCCGGGCAGTTCCTGAACCCGCAGCTCTTCGACGTCACGGTGGGCGCCTACAGGAAGCTGTGACCCGCCCTCGCCCTGCCGTGGGCATGGGGGGGGGGACGCAGGGACACCCCGTCGCCCCCCGGACTCGGATGGAGACGGAGAGCTGGTCGCAGACGCCCCCCGAACTCCCTTCAACGGACGCGCGGATGGGGGCAGCCGGATGGACGCAGACCCCGCACAGACACGTGGATGGAGACAGGCAGCCGGACACAGGCCCCTGCCCTGACCGCTCTCGCACATGGACGGAGGCAGGCGCGTGGTTGGAGTCGCGCCTCTGCCCCCTGCCTCTGGGAAGCAGGTTTGGGGGGGCTGAGGTTTGGCGGACTCCCTGCAGCCCCCCCACCCCTGCTGCACACGGGCACAGACGTCCCAGCGCTCTCCTGGAGGCAGCGGTGGGGGGAAGCTATGAGCAGGGCGACGGGGGCCTTTGTGTGGTGTGAAATAAAGGTGTGAAGGGCGAGCAAGTGCAGCTCTGTGCTGTCGGGTGCGGTGGTGCCTCTGGGCTGGGCCCTGCTGGGTCTTGGCGCCGGCCGGGGGCAAATCCTAAAGGCAGTGCCAGGATCCCCGGAGACGTCGCAGGGCCACGAGGAGAGGGTGTCCAGCGGATGCGATCGGGGCGCCATAAGTGTTGCTACCAGGAAGAGCAGGGAAAGCCCTTCTCTCCTGCCTGGCACAGAACACCGGCCCTGGCAGCACTGGGGGCGGTGGGAGAGATGCCAGGGCCGGTGGGCAGAGGCTGGCTGGGCGCGGTGCCAGGCTGCTGCTGAGACTCAACCCATGGCTGGAGGGTCTTGGCCCTGCTCAGGGTCACCCTGATGCTGCCTGGGGGCAGGAAGGGATTTGGATGGGCATGGGCAGGGGGCGGGGGCGGCCACCTGGGTTCTCCAGCACTAGGTAGAGAGTGGGGGCTGCGGGATAAGAATGGTGTAAGGGTGGGGGAGGCTGGGGCTCATTCCTATTGCTGTGGAGGTCACCTTAGCCATGATGTCAAAGGGGGATGGGTTTTGCACTGGTGATGTCATGGCTGTGCTCTTTGGAGGTGATGTCAGGTGGGAGTCTGTGCTGGTGATGTCATGGGTGGGGCAGGGGGTGTAGGACTTCCATGGCCATCGTGTCACAGGCCAAGGATTCCCTGGCAGTGATGTCACACATGGGGCTCTGTAGTGATGTTAGAGGCTACAGGTTCTGTGGTAGCGATGTCACAGCCTGGGGCTGTGACGTCACTGATGGGGCTCTGTAGTGGTGATGTTACGGTCGTGGATTCTGTGGCCGTGATGTCACAGAGTGCAAGCTCCGTAGTGGTGATGTAACAGGGAAGGTGTTCTGCAAGGATGATGTCACAGGCTGGGGGTTCTGCAGCCGAGCCAAGCGTGGTGATGGCAACGCCGGGCAGAGCTGAGGGGCTGGGGGGGCTG
>NW_005842612.1:615249-615840 GCF_000455745.1 Alligator sinensis | reverse complement strand
TTCCAGCCCCTCCCCAGGCATCCAGGCTCTCCTCCCCCAGCCCCCACTCCCCTCAGAGCTGGAGGGAGCCCAGGCGTCCAGCTCCTGGCTCCCCTTCCTGGGCTGACTCTTCCCCCTGCAGCCGGGCGGGCACCCGCGCTGGCCAGGCCGTGTCAACGGCTGTCGGTGCTGCTGCGAGGTGCGGGGCGCAGGCTGGCGCAACTGCTGCAGGGGCTGCGGCAGCACTCGCGCCACATCACCCGCTCCGTGCTCTTCCGGCTCGGCGTCGTGGTCGTGGTCTGCGTCCACACCCTGATGCTGGTGGCCCAGACCTTTGCCGCCATCCAAATCCGTGGAGGTACCGGGAACTCGGGCGGCCGGGCCCCGCTCCCTCCCCGGAGCCGGAGAGCACGCGGGCGGCCGGGCCCACGCCCTGCTCCCCCCACAGAGTGGTTCTTCTCGGTGCTGGACGCCGTGTTCCTCTGCGTCTACGTGGTCGAGGCGCTGGTCAAGCTCGCTGCCTTCGGCCTGGACTACTTCCGCGACCCCTGGAATGACATCGGTGAGGCCCCCCCCACAGGACCCTGAGCCAGGCCCAGTCCCCCCCAGACC
>NW_005842612.1:614602-615121 GCF_000455745.1 Alligator sinensis | reverse complement strand
TGCGAGGCCGCAATGTCCCTCCTGCGGCTGTTGCGCATCTTCAAGGGCGTCCGCGCCTTCCGCCTCGTGCACCTGATGCTCAGCCTCCGGTGGGCCCCGAGCCCTGGCCTCCCCCACCCGTCCCTGCCCCTTCATGCAGACCCTTCTGCTCCTGGCTGACTTTGCGCTGATCCCCTCCCCTCCACGCAGGCACGCGCTGGCCCGTGACCCTTCATACTGACCTCTGACCTGGCTGACCCTTCCCACTGACTCACACATACTCACTGAGGCCTTGCCCCTCCCACTGACCTGACTGACACTTCATCCAGAGGTCAGTGTGATGTGACCCCCGCCAGCTGACCCCTGCCTCAGCTGAGCCCACGCTGTTCTCCATTGTCTTGGCCAACCCTTCGCACTGACTGCCCCCCGCCCCCCACATGCATGCTGACCCTTGGCCTCCTGCCTGACCCCCTCAGGCTGACCTCTGACCCATAACACTAACCCCCCCCCCTTTCCCTGACCTCCCCGCTGACCCCAGAC
>NW_005842612.1:613418-614373 GCF_000455745.1 Alligator sinensis | reverse complement strand
TCCTGGCCTGCCTGGTTGCCTTGACCTTCCCCCCAGTCATCTTCTCCGTGCTGCTGCGTGACCTGTTCGCACGCTCGGACCCTGGGCGCTTCGGGCACCTGCTGGACACTGTCTTCACCCTCTTCCAGCTCCTCACGCTGGACGACTGGAGCTTCATCTACCGCGACAGCGCCCAGCAAGGTCCGCGGGGGGCCGGACGCCTGGGTGCTCCCCCAGCTCCGGCAGGGGAGCCCAGCCTGCTGCAGCAGGGGTGTGGCGAGGTCAGGGACCCAGACGCTGAGTTCCCCCATGGCTGACCCCCCTCAGGTGCCTCCTACATCATCATCTTCCTCATGGCCTACATCCTCATCGAGTACTTCACCTTCCTCAAGTGAGTCTGCAGCCCTCGACCCCCCTGCAGCCCGGATTCTCTGGTGGTGCTGATCCGCCCCAGCTGGAGCCCCAGGATCAGGCCCAGATTGGGGACCTGTCCCCTCTGCCTCCCCCCCTCAGCCTCGTCATCGCCGTCCTGGTCGACAACTTCCAGATGTCGCTGATTCGGCGGCAGGAGCTGAAGAAGAGGACGGTGAGCCCCCCCGCCATACCTGGGCTCTCTGGGAGGGGAGTGGGGGCCCGGATGCTTGGGTTCCCTCCAGGCCTGGGGCAGAGTTGGGCTCCAGCCCCTTGCTCAGGCCACATATCTCCCCTCCCACCCGCGCCCCCCCCCCCCCCCGCGCCCCCCCCTTCCGGCAGCGGCTGCAGATCCAGGAGAGCGTCTCGGACTCGGGCCCCACAGGGAAGTTGCTTCCCCCCCCCTCGTCTGGGCGGGCAGAGCTGGGGGTTGGTGGGTGGGTCTCAGTCCCCTGCTGGGGTTATGCCAGAGGTGTCATGGCCCCACAGTCCTGGACCCGGGCCTGGGGCTGGCTGAGGACGACGAGCGGCTGGGGGAGCCGGGGGGGGGGCGGGGGGGGGGGGG
>NW_005842612.1:611186-612640 GCF_000455745.1 Alligator sinensis | reverse complement strand
AGCCCGGGTCGTGGCTCCTGGTCCGGGCGAACCACTCGCCCGTGGTCTGGCCCCGGAGCAGCAGCAGCACGTGGAAGAGCAGGAACCCGGCGCACAGCAGGAACCCGACCACGCAGGCGTCAGCCGCCACGGCCTGGGCGCAGGACGACAGGCTGCTCTGGCCTGGAGAGAGGCAGCGCTGGGGGACAGGCAGGTAACACCGCGCTGGGGGGTCGGGGGGGTGTCGCGGCTGGAGAGATCGGGCTCCTGGCTGCAAGGCGTGGAGCCTTGGGCACTGGCGACATGGGGCTGAAATGCAGCTGGGGTGCGCTCTGCCAGATGCAGCCCGCTCTGGGGTGTGGCAGGGACTGGGAGTACAAAGCTGGGCACGAGGATGCAGCCAGCTCTGGGGCGGAGGGTGTCAGTGGCTGAGTAGAACAGAGATGTGGCTGCCTCTGGGGTGGGGCCTTGGGCCCTGGGGACATGGGGCTGCAATGCAGCTGGCTCTAGGGTGGGATGTGTTGGCGGCTGAGTAGAACGGATGCAGCCAGCTCTGGGGTGGGGCATGTTTGGGGCTGTTATACAGGGACTTTGGGCCAGGATGCGCCCGGCTCTGGGGGGAGGCAGGGTGAGCTCAGGCTGCGACGTGGAGACTTGGTCCTGGGATGCGATTGGCTCTGGCGTAGAGCACTTCAGTTAGGGGTTGTTATATGGGGATTTGGGGCCACGATGCAGCTGGCTCTGGGGTGAGGCAGGCTGAGCTCAGGCTGCGACGTGGAGACTTGGTCCTCGGATGCGCTTGGCTCTGGTGTATAGCACTTCAGTCAGGGGTTGTTATATGGGGATTTGGGGCCACGATGCAGCTGGCTCTGGGGTGAGGCAGGCTGAGCTCAGGCTGCTGGGATGAGGCTGGCTCTGGGGTGGAGCACACCGGGGTTGTTATATGGGGACTTGAGGCCAGGATGCGGTTGGCTCTGGGGTGAAGCACTCTGGGGGTGGTTATATATGGGGACTTAAGGCTGGAATGCAGCTAGTTCTGGAGTGGAGCACATTGGTGGCTGTTATATGGGAACTTCAGGCCCGGATGCACCCGACTCTGGGGTGGAGCACACCCCGGTTTGTTACATGGGGACTTCAGGCCGGGACGCAGCTGGCTCTGGAGCGGGCGATCGGGTGTCCCGGTGCCCAGGGGACACGGGGCGCAGGGCCTTACCGGAGAGCAGCAGCAGCCAGGGTGCCAGCAGGAGCGCGGCGGCGCGCAGCGGTGGGCCCTGGCGCAGGGCGCCCAGCAGCAGGTCGGCGTGCAGCAGGCTGCAGTAGAGCAGCGCGGCGGCGCCGTGGAGCAGCAGCCCCAGGAAGTAGCGCCGGTTGCGGTGGCCCACGCACTGGCCCAGCAGCGCGCAGTGGTGGTCGCGGCCCAGCACGCACGCGCGGCAGCTGGGGCAGTGCCGGCCGCGCGGGGGCACGGGCGCCTC
>NW_005842612.1:609973-610343 GCF_000455745.1 Alligator sinensis | reverse complement strand
TCGCCCCTCCCCCCCCCGCCGCGGCCCCCGCCCCTCCCTCCCAAACAACCAACCCGCAGCCGCGCCCCCGCCCCTGCTCGAGCTCCGTCGAAGTGCCACCGGCACGGCAGTTGTCGTCACATCCGGGGATCATGATTTCCACCCCCCCCGGCGGGGAGCGCAGCCCGGGGACCGCTGCTCCAGTCCGAGCTGGAGCCGCCTCCAAACGCGGGAGGGGACGCGGGGCCAAGCAGGGCCTCGTGCAGCCCCGAGGCTGTGCCCCAGCCCGCCTGGGGGGGGTCAGGGACACCGGGTCTGCCGCCTGGCGGGGGGGGCTGTCATGCTACTTGAATCCGGTGCCTCCGCTTGGATCCGCCCGGCCGGTCTGGGC
>NW_005842612.1:589691-609808 GCF_000455745.1 Alligator sinensis | reverse complement strand
GGGGTCGAGCAGCGGGCTGGAGCGCGGCCTGCCCGCAGGAGGCAGGGACACGAGAGCGGGGGGCAGGCAGCAAGAGGGCTGGTGGTGTGAGGTGTGAGGGGGAGCCCTAGGGCTGACTGTGATGGGGGTGGGAGGGTGTTGGAAGAGCCATGCCCCCCCGGGGGGGTACAGACATCAGCACTGCCACGGACTGAGTCAAGCTGTCAGTCTGTCTTGCCCCATGTCCTGTGCCCTCCCTGTGGCAATGCAGCTGGCTCTGGGGTGGGTCGTGGGTAGAAAACACCCCACCCGAGCAAGCAGCAAATTCAGCCCGGTGATTCTCAGCCCCTGACCCGCTGCCAGCCACCGCCTGGGACACCTGGGGGTCACCTGGGGGTCACGTGGGACCTGTTGCCTGTGGGTCTGGGTCTCCTGCCTGGACACCTGCAGTGTGGGTTTGGGCTCCAGGACGGCGAAGGGAAAGTGGACAGGGATTTATTATTGACTTGCAATACAAGAATGCCTCCACGTGCCACATGAGCACCTGTCCCATAGACCCCACGGGCCACAGGTCAGGGACTGAGCCCCTCTGCTCGAGGGCACAGCGCCCTCTGGCTCAGCCCCGGACCTCCAAGCCCACCAGAAGCCTGTTGTGTCCCCGGGGTAAACCTGCCCCAGGGTAAGCAGCACCCAGGGGCTGCCCCACCTTCCTAAGGCCAACACTTCTACACACCTGCCAGTCATCGCTTCCCTTTGCCCTGGGCACTTACCGCAGGCCCTCTAGCCCTGACCCTGGAGCTCTACTGCTCACGGGCTGTTGTCAGGGGGGGAGAGAAGGGGGTGGGTGTGAATGATTCTGTCTCAGTCCCAGGATCAAGGGACGCAGGTTCAACAGCCCCAAGGACCAGCCCAGAGGACAAATGTGCAGAGAGGGCTGAAGAGCAGGAGGTGGGAAAGGGGGAAGGGTGGGCAAGGGTGCCACAGGCAAGATAATTACTTACAGGAGGTTGGAGCTGAGGAGCACTGCCGTGAGAAGGGCCAGGAATGGGCCTCCAAGCCATAGGGTGCCCAGCCTAGACCGCAGCCTGGGGGTGCACCCACTCCACCCACCACATCTGGACCATCGAAGGCCAGACCATGGCATGCTGGGATATACAGGCAGGGGAGGGTAGTGAGAGCGTTGGTGGGAGCCCCACACCCCACTCTCCGTGCCCAGGACACATCCTCAGACACAGGCCGTTTATTCCCCTTACGTACAAGAAGAACTGTCAGGGCAGGTGCAGAAGGCAAAGCAGCCCCTCCCTGACCCCCGGCCTGGGCAGAATAAATACCCCACGCTCTGACCAGGTAGCCCCAGGCCGAAGACACCCCCCCCAAACCCCAACCAGGAAACATGTTGGGGAAGGGGCTGAGCGCGAGCGGGGAAACCTTCATTCACCCTGAGGCCTCCCGGCAGCTGTGCTCACGCAGGGCTCCCTGGCTGGACACACAGAGACTTTAGGAGCAGATGTAGAAGCTATGGAGGAAGACCCCAGGGAGCAAAGGGAGAGGGTCCCCCATCAGTCCAGTTTCCTGGCTCCCAGCTTCATGGGCCCCCGTGCCGCCTTCTTCTCAGCCCGCTTGGCCTCCAGCTCCTTCTTCCGCTCCTCGCGCTTCTTCCGGGCCAGCTCGGCCTTGCTGAGCCCTGGGAGGGGAGGAAGGGGAGAGGCAGATGGGTTGACAGGGGGAGGGTCGGGAGTACGGAGTCCTCGGAGGTCTGCAGTGGCAGCTACTCACCGTGATCGGCATCCAGAGACTCCCAGGCGTCCTCAGTGCCCCAGTCCCCACCAGCGTCCGAGCCCCACGTGTCGGTGCTTTTCTGCAAGGGCAACGCAGGGTTGAGTTCACTCCATTCCCCTCCCCAGGCAGCGCAAAGTGCAGAGTCCCCCCCTGCTCTCATGCCTGCTGCCCTCCCAGAGCTGGAGAGAACCCAGGCATCTGGGCTCCCAGCGCCCCTGCTCTTATCCTCCCCGCCCACACTCCCCCACCAGAGCTGGAGACAGCTCAGGCCTCTGGGCTCCTCACCCCAAGCCCGGGTACAGGGGGTGCCCAGAAAGGGTGGGAGAGAGAAGGGAGCTGATCTGGCGGGAAGCCTCCCAGGCCTGGCCCTGCCTAGCTGTGCACAGCCAGGGGGGTCCAAGTCCCTCTGTGGGTCTGAGCTACCCCACAGCACTGCACGGGGAGCCTCAACCCACAGCTCCCACCCCGTTAAACCCCCTCCACCACTACCTCATTACCTGGCCATCAGCCGTCGGCTTCTGGGTTGAGGCAATAGAGAAGAAGGGGTCAGGTGTCTCAGTGGCGGTTGTGCTACCCCAGTCATACTCGCTGGCCAGCCGGGTCCCCGCAGGTGGGGCAGAGGGTGTGGGAGCAGACTTTGGGGTGCCAAAATCCCCCTCCACATCCCAGCCGTCTTCCCCCAGGGAGCTGGGAGCCTGGGGGCCCTTCTCCCGGCTCCAGGCTGCATCTGCTTCCCAGCCAGAGCTGGTCCAATCGGTGTCTGGCCTCCTGGACGAGCTGATGGCCTGGAAGGCGTAAGGGAAATGGTGCAAGGTCAAGGCCCCCAGCCACATCTGACAGGTCCCTGTTGCGGCTGGACCAGGGTGGGAGAGGCTAGATGATTTCTCTTGGGGCTCTGCAGACTTGGGGGCTGGGGGAACCCCCCTTTACCCTGGCCTGACTCAAACGGGGGGAGGGGGTCTCCCAGTTGAACTCTCCAACACCCAGATGCACCAGTCAGGCCCTGCTCCCCCTACCCCGCCAGGGCAGGCACGTCTGCCTGCTCCACCCCTTGGCTACAAAACCGGCCCAGGTTTCCCCAGGATAAGCTGGCTGTCTGCCCAGGCAGGGACTGTCCCAGCAGGGAGCTGCTGCCTTACCCGCCTGGCTCCAGAAGTTTTGGGCACCGTGGCTGCCTCCACCCAGCCAGGGGTATTCCAGGCATCAGGGCTGCTCTGGCCTCTGCTTTGTTCCGTCTCCTGCTACGAGGAAGAATGAAGAATGGTGTTGGCATCCACTGCTGTCCCAGGCCTGGTGTCTTACTCCCAGGCGGTGAGTGCTCAGTGCCCCCCGCCTGCCACTGACAGGAGCCTGGCCCCTCACCTCCAGGCTGCCCCAGTCTTCATCATCCCATCTGTCCACTGAGCTCTCCTCTTCCTCTCTGGGCTCTTCCCAGTGGCTGGGCGAGGCAGGCGACATCGCTGGGGCAGGGACACTCTCAGCTTCTGTAGGACAATGGGAGAGAAGTCAGCCTAGGCAGGGACCAGAGGAAGTCCCTAGAGTTCCTCTATTTATTTCCATTGTGAAGGCACAGCTGGGAGCCCTGACCCTTGACTGACCAGGTTTGGGGGGCTCTGGAACGGCACCCCCTGCGGGTGCCTCTGCCTGTTCCACTGGGGTCCCGGCATTGGTCCGGATAAGCTTAGAGGTGAGGGAGGAGACGCCTGTGACAGCCCAGCCAGCCCAGCTCACGGCGGCCCCAATCCCAGGGCTGGTAGAAGCTGCGTGCACGTCCTTCTCTGCAGAGGAAACCAGCGGAGAAAGGCGATGAGCCTGCCCTGAGCTGCAGAGGCCGGAGACCTGCCCCCACACCCTCTGCCCAGTGCCTGGAACCCTCACCGAGCTCTGCGAGCTGAGACGGGTCCTCGGAAACGGCCTCCAGCTTGATCATGAAGCTGCGAATGGCCTTGAATGTCTGCGTGGGGGGCGGGAGGTAGCGGGTTACCATGCACTGCTCCGAGAAGGCCAAGCCCTGGCTATGGCCAGGAGCTGCACAGACCCCCCGGCCCCATCCAGGATCTAGGGCTCAGCCCCAGCCCCCCAACCATCATGCTGGACAAGAGAGCACTAAGCACACAGGTGGCTCTAGCTCTGCCAGTCCCCACTCCCCTCCCTGAGCTGGAGAGAACCCAGGCATCTGGGCTCCCAGCCCCCTTTCTAGACATCTCAGAAGGCCAACGGTTGGAAACCAGGCAATAAGATGGGAACAAGACACCAGACCCAGGACCGGAGCAACCTGATCAATAGGCTGCCCTGTCTGGTGAGAAGGTCTGAATGTCTGGTGAGACCTGGCCGTGAGCCGTCACAGACGAGACGGAGAAATCAGGCTGGAAGAGACCTCCCAAGGTCCCCTCTGGTTTGGTCAGCCCTGTCCAAACCGTCCCATGCAGATACAATGTCTAACTTGCTGGAGGAACTACAGTCAACCCCATCACAACCACGAGACATAACACCCGAACCTGCCACGCTGAAACCTAGAGGTATTTGGGGAGGACTAGGAGGTGGCTACCATAACCACAAGGTATACTAGGGGCCTGCAAGCACTTGACCCTGAGCTAGGGGCTGTATTTGATGCTGGTGCCACGTTCAGTGGATCACCCTGGCTAGCGCCAGGTGTGAACAGAGCATGTTGTCTAGTGTTTGTGAGCCACAAACCCCTGAACAGGCTTCATCAGCAAGACACCGTCTCTTGATTACAGCTTGATTACAAGTGGTCTCTTGATTACAGCTAACAAAGTCATTAGGAGGAGTACAGTATCACCAATGGCATCCAGCTAGAGAGCTCACTGACTCTCCATAAGACCTGCCATGTCCTGGATCAGAGCCTAGGTCCATCTGGCTCAGTCCACCAGCGGCAGTGTGGAGCCTGGGAGGGAGACTGACTGCAGCTGAGCAGAGTTTTCCCCCCGTTCCTCTCCCACGTGCAGCCTCCAGCACTGAGGGTCCAGGATGATCTGCTGCAGAGGCCGTGCCCCTCACTGCCATGCTTCATAGCTATGGATGCTCCTTTCCTCCAAGGACGTTTCCAGTCCCTTGGGGAATTGGGCTGAACTCCCAGTTTTCCCCGCCATGTCTGGGGGCAACGAGCCCCAGGACTTAATTCCAGGCTGAGTAGAAAATAACTTCCTTGTGCTGGTTTTAACCTGACAGCCTGCTCGTCCCACTGTGACCCTTGTTCTTGTCTGATGAGAGACAGTCAATAATAAACCCCAAATTACTTTCTCTTCCCCAGTGAATGTTTTATAAATGTTTATTTTTCCCTCCCAAGCCTCTCTCTTCTACAGTGACCAGGCCTGGCCTCCTCAGTCTCTCCTCCCAGGGAAGACCCCCTCGCTTGCCCCAGACCACCAGTCAGCATTGCTGCCCTTCTCTGGTTCTTCCACAGCCTTTTGGATGTACTGGGACCAGTGCTGGACAGTGTTCCAGATGTGGATGCACCGGGGATGTAGAAAGGGGCACCGTAATCCTTTCTGCTGTGCTCACAGTTCCCCTCTTCACTGTCCCCAACCTGGTGTTTGCTTTGGTGATGGCGACAGAGCCCTGAGCCGATGTCTATAACCAGCTGCCCATGGTGGCTCCCAGGTCTTTCTGGAGACAGAATACTACAGGCAGCTTTCATGCCATTTGTGCCCAGCTCCATCACTGGATGCTGAGACACACTGATGTTCATCTGCCAATTTAGCTGTCCATTGGCTCAAGTGCAAAATCAGGGTTTGGGTTTCCTCTAAGCCTTCCTCAGCCTGGCCCCTCAATGCTGGAGGCTGCACATGGGAGAGGAACAGGGGGGGAAAACCCTGCCCAGACCCAGTCACTCTCCCTCCCAGCCTCCACTCCTCCAGACACTGAGGGACATGGGAGACTGGGCAAGACAGACCCAGGACATGGTCATTCTTATTCTCAGGGGCACTGGGTGCTGGCTGCAGCCAGGCTGGGGGTGGTGACTGGGCTGTGCCAATGCTCCTGCTGGGATTCAACCCTTGAGGGTCCTGGATAGAAGCTCTTACCCCTGTTTGGGCTCAGACCAATGCTGCATTTGGGGTCAGGAAGGGATTTCCCCCCTAGCCAGTTTGGTATGGACTGCAGGGGGGGGTTGCCTTCCTCTGTAGCAGGAGCATGGCCTCCATTACATCTCAAGCATCTATTAACACCCTTTGCACCAACAGGCTGTGGCCCCTCCCCTGCTTTCCCTGTGGTGGGGGGCAGGGGTGATGCCTGGAGTTATGCTGGGGTGACCGTGTAGTTGTGCTAAGGCTGGACGACGGGTTTGCCTGAGACGCTTTGGACAGGGCTGACCCTGTCTCAGGCAGGGCTTGGCCTCAATGTGACCCCCCCCACAGGTCCCTTCTAACCCCACTGCTCTAGGATTCTTCTGCTCCAGATGTGACTGGTACCATCCACCCCTAGGGCAGCCCAACACCCAGAAGCATTCCTCGCTGGGCATGCCAGGACCCACTCACCTGGTCCCGGACGGTCTTCTCGGGGTCAACGGTCAGGGTGCAGAGAACAGGCAGGATTTTGAAGGCGCAGTCAGACAGCGAGTAGAAGTTGTGCGTGGCGGCAAAGCCCAGGACACCCGCAGCCCGGGAAGGGGCGAACGGGTCCTTGGTGGCTCGGCTGAAGGCAGAGATCAAGATTCTCTGCCTGGTCTGGAAAGGAGGATGGGGGAGGAGGATGAGGTGGGGTCAGGTGGCAGCCAGGAGCCCTCCTGTGCCAGGCGCTGTATGTATGTGAGGGACTATCATCTCCCGGAGTCTGGGCACATCATTCTGGGGCCCCTGTGCTCCCTGCAGCCAGTTCCCAGGGGCTGAAATCCAGCCCTAAAGCCTGCGCTTGACATGTCCATGGGGTCAACCCTGACCCACGTAGCTCCCCCGGCTTGCACTCAGCAGGGCCAGGCACTGATTGGTTCCTAGAAGTCCTTGGCTTCAGCCAAAAGCTGGAGCTTTCCAGTGTCCTGAGGGAAGAGGGATGTGGTCTTCCTTGTTTTACACACACACCCACACCCACACACGGAGGCAGGCAGGCAGGGCAGCCGGAGCTGTTCCTACCCCCTGGCACCCCCCTGGTACTCACGGAGGCGCTGAGGTAGGGCCCGATCTTGCCCAGGCACACGGTGGTGTTGCAGCGGATGGGGCCCTGTTCATCACGGGCCTGCAGCCGGGCAAAGTGCTTCATCAGTTCCACGTTCAGGTTGCTCTCACTCAGCTTCGGTGCCAGCAGCAGCATTGACTGCAGGGAGGATACACAGGAGGGGTCTGGTCAATGGGGCTGGGGACTGGGGGCAGGTCCAGCTAGGGAATGATGCTGGAAGCAGGACAGGGCACCTGGGCAGCAATGCCAAGCCCCCCTAGTTTCCCTTGTGGGGCTGGCCGGTACCTACCTTGACTGTCTGCTCGCGGATGGCGGGGTTGGTGTCCAGGAAGCCATGCATCACATGGGGGAAGATCTGGGTGTTGACCACAGGCTCCGTCAAGTACTGGATGAAGTTCTCCATCTGCAAGGCCATGCACGGGCACGGGTGAGCTGCTGGAATCCAGGGTGGCTGCCAGGGTCAGCCAAGGAGGGACCCCACGGAGCAGCTGGGCTGGCTGGGACCCCAGAGCTCGCATCTAGCCCAGCCCCCTGCTTGAGGCAGGATCAGCCCTGTCCAAACTAGCCTGGACATGTCCTAACCTGTTCCAAGCACCCACAGGCCACCCAGAGCCCCCAACCAGGTGACACCAGAGGACAAGGGCTGCAGTGCCCAGCTGCTGCCAAGGGAACTTCAATACATCCAAGACAGAGGCATTGCCCCCACTGCAGAGGAAGGCAACCCCCCCAGGGCTGACTGGGGGGGGAGGAATTCCCTCCTACCCTCCAAGGCAGACACTGGGGTGACCGTGAGCAGGGGGTAACACCCTCTAGCCAGAAGCCTCCAGGTTGAACCCCAGCAGAAGCACTGGCACACCCTAGGCACAGCCCCCAGCCTGGCTGCAGATGACACCCAGCCCCGCTGAAGAAGGGGGAAGAAAACCCTGACACACGTAGCAACAGGAAGGGGGCAAGTTCCTTCCCAGCCCCACGTGGCAGCAGCAAATCCCAGATGCCTGAGAAACGCCAAACCCCTCCACTCTGCTACACAAGAGCTGCCCTGGACTGGGTCAGAGCATAGTCCATCTGGCCCAGTCTCCCATGTCCTCCAGCAGCTGAGAATGGAGGCTGGAAGGGAGAGTGACTGGGTCTGAGCAGGGTTTTTCCCCCCCGTTCCTCTCCCATTTGCAATCTCCAGCATTTACAGTACAAGACTTCCTGATGCAGAGGCTGTGCCCCGCACTGCCATGCTCCATAGCCACCGATGCCCCTTTCACCAAGGGAGGGACACGTTCTTGGAGGAATCTGGCTGAACTCCCAGCTTACCCCACTCTGGGGGCACTGAGTCCCACTCTTCAATTACAGACTGGATGAAAAAACTTCCTTGTATTCATTTACACTGATGGCCTACTGCTAACAGATGGCAGAGAAAAACTGAAGTTTTTTGGGGCTCTAAAACCAATTGTCGAACAGGAGGAAAAACTCCTGGGTGTTGTAGCTGGACGGCTGCATGAGACACACAACAACCATGAGTCAGGTCACGGTGACCACTGTGTCAGCAAAACGGAGCACCACGTATAAAAAGATTCTGGTTACAGCTATGGGTATGTAGACTAAGCACCAGGGATCCAGGTTTTCTGTTTCCCTTGGAAAAACGGAGAAAGCTGTAGATTTTACCTTTTACTGGAGGACAAATGTGGATTTCTCATTTTACTGGAGAAACCTGCAGATTTTGCAGTTTTGCACGAGCTCTCTGCAGGCTGGCAGAAGCGCAAGAAGGTGGTCAGGCAGGGGGACCATATGTATGTATATGCCTGGGCATGGGCGACTGGGGCCTCCCGAGTCTGGGGGGGGACCAGACTGCCAACAGGGGGGAAGTGGGAGGGGGTCCCCCAGAGGCAAAACCAGAAGTGTACTTCCAGTGGCACTTCCGGTTTCGCAGCTGGTGCTTCCAGGGGGTGCATGGCCAATCTCAGAGGGTGCAAACGCACCCACATGCATCCCCTACTCATCGCCAATGTGCCAGGGTGGGCAAAATATGGCCCACCAAGCATTTCATCCAGCCCACAGCACCCCACAACGAACTGCATCCTGTCCAGCCCTTCCGCTCATGAGGGTGGGAGTGAGGCATCCACATGTACATGCAGCCCCAAACACATCCTACTGTACCTTGCTCCCACCCCTGTGGGCAGAAGGGCGCAGCCTGGGCAGCATGCAGCTTCCGTGCGGGGCTTCTGCTGCCGCAGCCCCTGAGGACCTGCTCCACTTCCCTGCTCCAGGCAGCAGGTCGGGAAGCGGCGGGGGCTGAGCTGCAGCTGTGCAGGACCATGGAGCATGGGGCTGGTGGCAGCGTGGAGCCTGCACCCAGGGGGGCAGCGGTAGCATGGAGCTTGGGTGGGCAGCTTATATATAAAAGAAAGAGCTAAGGTTTTCACATTCCCGAGTTGAAATACTGCACCACTCAGATTTAAACATTAATTGTGGGCAACAGAGTGACCAGGGTTTTTCACCCTGGTCCTCTCTCACTTGCAGCCTCCAGCACTGAAGGACTGGAACATTAAACTTGGGCCAACAGATTTGGCATTCCCAAGTCACCTGGACTTAAAGAGCTCGGATTGAGACATTTATTCCTCCCCAAGGCAGACACAGCAGGAAAAGACGTAACCCTCAAATTCAAGAACTTTGTGCTATAGAAATGCATCCCTTCGGTGTGGGTGCCTGGACGCCTACTCGCAACTGTGTGTACAGCAGACAAACTGAGTGGTGTCAGGGAAAAAGCCAAAGCCAAAAAGCCCAGGAAGGTGAAGTAGACAGCAGCACTGCAAGGGTTGTTTCTGGTGTACAGGGAGCTTACAAGCCCGTTGGAGGATGCTTTAAATGCAAATCAGAAGCTGGAGGATGAGAAGAAGGAGCTGCAGGGAAAAGCAGAGACCTTGCAGGCTCAGGTCAATGAGGTACAAGGCGCTGCATTGAAGAGCGCTGTGGAAATCGCCAGGTTAGAAAACGAGCTTAGTCACAAGCGAATGAGCAGGGATCAGCTCCGTGAGGAGGTCAGTGGCTGGAGACAGAAGGCGCAGGACACCCAGGGAGCTCTCCAGGCTGTACTGAGTCCCGGGAGACCTCCAGCCTGGATCAGCCACGTGCTGCCAGAAGATGTGGGAGCTGGAGTTAAAACTAGGCATTTCTAAGGGCATTGCAATAGGGATTGGGGCAATGATGGTGGTAGGGAAAAAATTGGCATGTCTAAATAAAGAAACCACCATCCAATGGTTGGCACAGGCTCAAAGGCTGCCCGAGGGACAGAGTGGGTACCCCACAGGGGACCTAGCTCACATGATTAGAGTGCATGGTGCCAGATGACTTTATAGCGCTGCCTGAGGATGTGTAGTTAGGTTGGTGTATGGACCCTAGAGATGTGAGGAAGGCAGTGAGTGCTTCAGGTCTTCTTTCCCGAGGTGCACCCCGTGGTTCTGTTTCACAAAGAAAAGCAGAATCCAGGACAGCATCCAGACACTGACACTGCCTGGAAAAAAATGCTATACCAATTAACAGAACTGCCTTTAGGAAACCCTCCAGACTGAGACAGACCTGAGTTTAAGGACCTCCTTGTGACAAGACTAGCTCCATTCCTCAGAGTTTTTGCAGGATGACCACATGCCAGGCTATGAGGGAACTGGGAAGAATCCTAAGTGAAGGTTTGAGTTTCAAAGCCAGGCATTCCCCAGCTGGAGGGAGGAGAAGGCAAAATGGCAGCTGGCATTGATGCGGGGCCCCAGCAAAGGCCAAAAGGACAGACCTCGCTCTCGTGGGAAGAAGAAAGTCCAACTCATGGAGAGCCGAGCTTTGGCAGAGACTAATCAAGTACGAGGAGGAGGAGGATATTGATGTTCGGAGTTACTGCGGAGACTAGCTCTTCATGAAAGTCAGGCAAAAATCCCAGCACTCCCACCTACAAGAAAAGCAGGAAGCCTGGGCCAGTAAAAGTGCTATGTGCCACAGTCGCCTCTCTTTTTGGCACCCTTGGTTCATGATGAATGGGAGCGACCGACCATCAGCGTCTGATTTCCCAGCAAGGACCAGGCAACAAATGCTGGTAGACACAGGTGCCATGTGCTCTATTTTCTGTCTCCCACCCACTAAATACAATATCTTACCGACAGAACAAACTTCCTGGACCTTAAATGTCAGAGGCTGCAAGTGAGAGAGAAACAGAGGGAAAAACCCTGCTTCGACCCAGTTCACTCTCCCTTTCAGCCTCCACCCACTGCCACACACAGGAGACTGGACAAGTCGGACCTGGGGTCTGACCCAGTCAAGGGCAATTCTTGTGTACTATCTGGAAAAGCTAATGAAGGCACGTATCCAAGCCAAGGTTAGCAAAATGGACCTCAGCACCAGGAAATAAAAAAGCCAGTGCAAAGAGCCAAGCCAGCTTATCTCCAGCCCCATACAGCCTACTCATAGAGGGAGACAAACATGAATACCTACTGCCTGAAACAAAGCCAGAGAAGCATCCTCCATTTAGAAGGAACTTGACCCTCACCGAAGCAGAGGAAGGACCCTAGGTTGTTCCATTTGTAGATGAATCCAGCTGTTATAAAAATGGGTTTCCCCATACAGGATATGCCACAGTTAATATTAACACCTCTTATGTCGCGTTTAGATTACAGGCTGCGTATGGGATGGTTTGGACAGGGCTGATCCTGCCTCAGGCAGGGGGTTGGACTAGATACGACCTCTGGAGGTCCCTTCTAGCCCTGCTTCCCTATGACTACGACACAGAGGAAGCGGGAAAAGGGAAGTGTACCCTGCATTCAATGCAGACAGCTTCAAAGAAGAAAGCTTTAAAGCATTCAGAAATACCCCAATAGATGAACAGATGGCAATATTTTCTGACTCAGACTGGGTAATGAGAGCTGCTTTGGACCAGCCCCCAGCAGAACAAGAAAAAGGTACGAAGTCGGCTGATGAAAAAACGGTGGACACTGGAAAAGATGTTGGAAAGGATGGAAGACTTGGCAAGAGCCATGAGAACTGGCCTTAGCCACGACACAGGACGGAGAAGCCCCAGGGTGAGCAGTACCCGGAGGGGTACAGGTGCAGATGATAGCTTTGTTGCACAAACACAGACATTTAGGTGCAGACAAAGCCCCGGCCAGGCTGCAGGCAACTTGATGGGGGAGGAGGTGAAAGACTATACAGACCACTGTCTACCATATGCAGCAAAGAACCCCGATACCAAAGCAGCTCACAGACTCCTGGGATATAGAGAATTAGTGGTCCATGAAGGAAGCTACAGACTACATAGAACCCATGTCTCAGACAGCAAAGGGAAATAAGTACCATCTGGTAGTAGTGCATCGCTTCCCAAAACAAATCAAAGCCCTACCAACTTGTAACAGCACAACTGCCATCACCGCACAGATATTAGTGGCCAGGTGTACGGGGGGTGTCTCCTGGAAACCAATGCAGACCGAGGCCCTCACTTCATCAGAGAAATCACATGGCCAGTCTGTCAGGCTTCTGGGATAAAACGGATCATGCAGTGCAGGGCAAGTGGAAAGGAGAAACAGGACAATAAAAACTGCCTTGTGAATGGTGATCCATCAACCGGGGAAAGACTGGGTCTAAAAATGACCCTTCGTGTTAGTGGTGCTGAGAGGAAGCATAGCCGTGCATGGAATTACCCTGCATAAAGCCACGACAGCAGAAAAGATGCGGCTCCCAGAGCAATGGTGGCTAGGAGAGGAGCCCCTAGATAGCCTCCAAACTTGTGTCCTTCCAAAACTGGCTCCAATCAGTGGACACTATGCAGAGGCAAGTGGCTATAGCGCTGAAGGCTAACATCCAGAAAACAGCCCAGCAGTTAGGCCCCAGGACTGAGAAACTGGAGACCAGGTGATGTATTGTGGGGTGGGGTGGGGAGGCTAAAGAAAAAAGGTCGCACCCTCAGTCCCCTGTGGATGGGGCCTCTCAGAACTGAAAACAAAGGTATATCAGGTGGAAACACGTCAGGATCTGACACAGAACCCAAGCTGGTTTCACTCTTCCCAGCTACAAGTCTGGAAAGGAAAGGAATGAGGGGTGAAAGCCGCATTGCCAACTACATTTCAGGTGCTGTGCGACAGACCTGGAAGACCGGCCCAAGCAGCATTTCAGCGGATACTTGTGACGAAAGCTGCGGTTCCGATGGTTTGTAGGATGTGGATACAGCAGAAAGAATCACAGAAAATGAGGGTTGAAGGGACCTCAGGCCACATCTAGTCCAACCCCCTGCTCAAAGCAGGACCAGCCCCAACTACATCATCCCAGCCAAGGCTTTGCCTACCCGGGTGGAGAGTCCCCAACTGCTCTGGGTAACCTGTTCCAGTGCTTCACTACCCTCCTCATCAGAAGGTTTTTCATAATATCCAACCTCAACTTCCCTTGCTGCAGCTTGAGCCCATTGCTCCTTGTTCTGTCACCTGCCCCCACCGAGAACAGTCCAGCTCCATCCTCTTTGTGCTTGAAGAACAGAGTGGTCAAACCAAAGAAAGTACCGCACAAACCTAGTGGGACAAACCAATGCACTGGGACTTCAACCAAGGACGCATTTACATTACTGCGCACCCCTGATCATTGTATTATTGAGTCCCATCATTATCTCTGCTGTACTGTAGCTACCTTGGTCTGTGAAACAATGGAAATGACACAAGAAAGAACAACATGTTTTGTTGTTGTGGAGAAATTAGAGAAATAGTAACACAGCTTTACAAAGATCCGTTTTCCTTTTCCTCATCTTTTCTTTGTCTGTTACCCTGCTCAGCTGCATCAGATGCGATACACCATATTAAAATCCCAGTCAGTGCTACGGCAGAAGCTGGGGCAAGGTTGGGTGAGGACAGTGAGAACTCTATCAAGAATTCCCACTTGCTCCACGAGTGGCTACAACCCACCAGGTGTCGAGTCAGATAGGTCTCAACCCTCTACCACACCCAAGCCTAGAAATGAAGGTGATGGCTTCTCTAGGAGGGCCAGCAAAGAGGGGGTGGCTGACAGATGGCATGGCAAAAACTGAAAGTTTTTGGCTCTGTAGCCTGTTCTACAACAGAAGGGGAAAATGCTAGGTATCCCCTGTAGGTGACCCGAATATGACCCAAGTATACCCTGTAGGTGACCTAAGTATCCTGAGTATCCCCTATACGTAACCCGAGTATCCTTTGCATGACCTGAGTATCACCTATAGATGACTGGAGTATCGCCTGAGTATCTCTTATAGGTGACCTGAATATCCCCTGTATGACCCGAGTAGCCCCTGTATGACCTGAGTATTGCCCGAGTATCCCCTAATAGGTGACCTGAATATTCCCTGTATGACCTGAGTATCACCCAATGACCTGAGTATCCCCTGTAGATAACCTGAGTAAACAAGGGACTACAAGAGCATGGAACTGCCTGAGAAAGCACACCGTAAGCAGTCGCATATATAACATCAAGGGTGACAAGAACCAGGAAAAACAGGAAAAACCTCTAGAATGGCAGAAAAACATCTGGAGAGGGGCACAAGCAGAAGACCAAGGCAACCGAGAGAAAGGAGGGGTGTGGACCACCCATAAAAGAGCAAGCAAACAGGAGAACTGTGGACCTCCACCCCCTTGCCTGCCAAAGATGGCAGACCCGAGACTCCTGGATGCCCAGCCAGCTGCAGGGAGATGCTCTGCCCTTGGGATGGCGCAAGACTTAGGACCAGTTTCTACTTTTTCCTTGTTTTAAGCTGAATTGTAACTACCTGGGCTCAGTGTTTCTGTTCTCTGGCCTGGTCCAAGCCCACTTCCCTGACTTCAGGGTTGCCCAGATTTAAAGGTTAAATCTAGGTAATGTCACTGCTCTCTGCCCCTGACTCCACGCTCCTCCCAGAGCTGGAGAGAACCCAGGTGTCTGGGCTCCCAGCTCCAACCTGCCCAGGTTTATGCACTGGCACTCCTGGCATCCCCCACCACCGACCTGTTGCAGAAGCCGGATCCTCATGGCACGGTCAGGGGATGAGAACATCTTGACGATGATGGGGATGATCTTCTGCTGGTACTCCTCAGCTCCCAGGAGTTTCCCCACCTGTGGCCCAGGGGACAGGACAGTGCTGGGGCAGGGGCATAGAGTAGGGAGACCCAGTGGCCTGCCCCAAGCCAGGACTCCTTGGTTCCATGCCCGGCTCAGGGAGAGAGCAGGGTAAGCTGGGAGCCCAAGCACCTGGGTTCCCTCCTGCCTCTAGGAGGAGAGTGGGGGCTGGGGGGTGAAAGCAGGAAGGGCTGGGAGGCTGGACACCTGGGTTCTCTCCAGTTCTGGGAGGGGAGTGGAAGCTGGGAATTGACAGCAAGGAGAACTGGGAGCCTGGATACCTGGGTTCCCTCCTTGAAGCCTGCAGCCTTCCCTCCGCACTGCTCCCCCTGCTCTTGGGCATCGCAGGGGCACCCGCATCCCAGAGCCTGCAGCATTCACCCAGCTGGCCTGGGGGAGGCAAGACCCCCAGCCCCTTTCCTCCTCAAGACCACGTGCTGGCAGGCATATAGGTATTAGTGTCCAGGTTCCTCTACAGCCTTGGTTTCTCTGGCACAGAGGATGTCAGGGCCCTGCACCCTGGGCAGGGGCTCACCTTGAAGAGTGGGGTGAGCACAACAGCACCAGCACTCCCAAACTCCACAGCTGTCAGCAGCTGGGGCAGAATCTTGTGACGGCAGAAATCTGCCGGGAAGGTGTCAAGGTGGTCGCTCAAATCCTGAAAGAACATCTGACGCTCCGTGGGCTCTTTGATCTGTTGATGGGGAGGACGAACAGGGTCAGGGCGCTGTATAGACCCCTCAGGCTGAGACCGGGGGGGCACCAGGTGCTGTACAGAACCACCAGGCTGAGCTGGGCCACACCAGGCATTGAACAGACTCCCAGGCTAAGCCTGGGGCCATGCCAGGTACTGTACAGACCCCCTGGGTCAGATTAGAGACAGCCCTGTATTGAGGGGAAAGCCCCCAGCCCAGGTCCAGATTGGGGCCCCCAACCCACGACACCGTTCTGAAAAGCTTGCAGCAGCTCTGCCCCCCAGCACTTACCTGGATCTCCTCCAGAAAAAGGTTGGTCTCCACAAAGCTGTTGCTCATGAAGCCACCAGGGCTGCGGCAGTTCTGTAGAAACCGGGCAGGGTTGGGCCGCACCTTAGGGTTGGCGCCCACCAGCTCACAGTAATGCGGCACCAAGGACTTCGGGATCTGGAAGGAGGAGAGCAGAGGGTGGCACTCAAGAGTGGGCGGAAGGGGCCCCTCGTGGAGACTTCACTACAGGGAAGTGCTGGCACCCCCAGCTTCAACACTGCCCCCACTCCCCCTTCCCGCTGCTCCCCAAGCTGGAGAGAACCCAGGCGTCCAGGCTCCCTGCCCACCCTACTCTAACCCCCCAGCCCCATTCCCCTCCCAGAGCTGGAAACAACCCAGGTGTTTGGGCTCCCAGTCCCCCTGCTCTCATCCCCCATGCTCCAGGCTGGAGGCCCCGGGTCCACGGCACCTCATTACCTTGCCCAGTGAGCGCAGGCAGCTTGGGCGAGAGAGGGGCCCATTGAACACCTCCCAGATGAGGCAGCCGAGACGCCACATGTCAGCTGACCTGCAGGAGGCAAAGGCCCACATCAGCACCCTCCCATATAGCTCACACACCAGGCCCTGTACAGACTCCCCCAGACTGGGATCAGGAGACGCCAGGCCAGCACTGGGAGCTGCTAAAAGTTGTATAGAACTGCCAGGCTGGGATTGAGGGCACCAGGTGCTGGACAGACCCCCCCAGGCCGGGATAAGGGGGCACTAGGTGCTGTCCAGACCCTCCAGGCCAGGATATGTGCAACATATTTAACAGCAATCTGGATGTGGGTATAGAATGCACACTATCCACATTTGCTGACAACACCAAGTTGTGGGGCGAGGTGGGCACACTGGAGGGGAGGGACAGAATACAGCCAGATCTGGACAGGTTACAGAGGTGGGCGGATGAGAATAGGATGGAGTTCAATGCAGACAAGTGCAAGGTGATCTAGGGAGAAGGAACCAGCAGCACACCTATAGCCTGGGAAACACCCTTCTTGTCAACACAGTAGCAGAAAGGGATCTTAGAGTCATTGTTGACTCCAGGATGAACATGGGCCGCCAATTCAAGGAAGCAGTCAGGAAGGCTAACCGCACCTTGTCGTGCATCCACAGATGCATCACGAGCAGGTCCAAGGAGGTGATCCTTCCCCTCTCTGTGACACTGGTCAGGCCACAGTTGGAGTACTGTGTCCAGTTCTGGGCGCCGCACTTCAAGAGGGATGTGGCCAGCATTGAGAGGGTCCAGAGGAGGGCCACTCGCATGGTTAAGGGTCAGCAGAGCAGGCTCTACGAGGAGAGGCTACGGGAACTGAACCTGTTCAGCCTCCACAAGAGAAGGCTGAGAGGGGACCTGGTGGCCATCTACAAACTCACCAGGGGGAACCAGCGAGAACTGGGGGGAGGCTCTGTTCCCCCGGGCACCACCCCGGGTTACTAGGAATAACGGCCACAAATTGTCAGAGGGAAGGTTCAGGCTGGACATCAGGAGACATTACTTTACAGTTAGGGCTGCCAGGCTCTCAAATGGGCTCCCAAGTGAGGTGGTGCTCTCTCCTACCTTAGGGGTCTTCAAGAGGAGGCTGGACAGATATTTGGCTGGGGTGATTTGACCGCGGCACCCATTCCTGCCCAGGGCAGGGGGTCGGATCGATTGATCTGTTTAGGTCCCTTCCGACCCTAAGCATTATGAAACTATGAAACTATGATTGGGGCCCTGATGTGCGAACGCTGCCCAGCCCCAGCCCCACTCACCACTTCTCCCCAGTGCCCTTAGTGCTGTCGGCACTCTCGGGGGGGTCATAGCGCTCCAGGTCGGGGCTGGTCCGGTGGGGAGGGGGCCCCTCGCCCTGGGCTGAGTGCATGTAGTCCAGGCCCCCCAGCTTCCACTCGCCCGCACGGTCCACGAAGACGGCCCCCATGCACACATTGCCATGGATCAGGCTGCAGTCATTCACCAGGAAGCTCAGCGCCTTCTGCCAGGAGGGAGACGGTGGTGGGTCAGCCAGGAGCTCCCACAGTTCCCAGGGGAGATGGAGAGGGTGGGAGGAAGCCCCAGATGCCTGGGTTCTCTCTCTCCGCTCCAGGAGGGGAGTGGGGCCAGCACAGGGTGAGAGGGAATGATGGGGAAACCAATGGGTCCTTTTTCCAGCCCTGGGAATGGAAGGGGCTGGAACCAGGACTCCTGGTCTCTCCCCACTCAGGGAGGGGAGTGTGGGGTCCAGCAAAGGGGTGGGGGGGAAGGCTGGATGCCTGGGGTTCTGTCCTTAATTCTCAGAAAGGAGTGGGGTTTAGTGGGTGAGAGCAGAGAGGCTGGGAGACCGGACACCTGGGACCTCTCCAGCTCTGGGAGAGGAGCGGGAACTGGGGGGCGAGAGCAGGGAGGGCTGGGACCCCAGACGCCTGGGTTCTCTTACCACAATCTGATGCAGCCCCCAGGAGATCTCCAGCTCACTGATGCCTCCGGCCTCTGCTCTGGCTTGAAGGTATATGTTCAGGGGCGTCACAGGCTCCGTCACCACGTGCAGGCATTTCTCTGTCTGCCCACAGGGCCCCACAGGACGTGAGACAGAGGCAGGCGGCTCCACAGACGCACCCCGCACCGGGCTCTGTACACCCCACCCAGCCTGCAGGGATGGAGACTAGGGCTTCCCATGTGCTAGGGGCCACAGAGACCACCCCCCATGCCGAGACTGGGGTCGCTGGAATACCCCACCCTGAGATCAGGGCCCCTACACAGCACCAGAAGGGGCACAGACCCCTGCAGACGGTTCCAAACCCCCACCACGGCGGAGAGCCCAAACATGCTATGATCCGAGCTCACGGACCCCAGGGGAGTCCAGCCCCGGCCCTGACCCGATACCTCCAAGCCGTCGATGTAGGACAGGATGTTGGGATGCCGGAGGGTCTTGAGCCGCTTGAACGCTGACTTGGCCGCTTGTGTCTGCTCATCCGCGTTGGGTTTTACCTCGTAGACAAACACCGACACTGGGTCCCCTGTGGCCTGCAGAAGACACAAGCCCAGCGTGGCGTGTCTTGCTCAGCTCCTCCAAGATTTGGGGGGAGTGATGTAAAATGGGGAAACCAAGGCATAGAGCAGAGCTGTGGCCTAGCCAGGGAGTAGGGGGCTGATCCCTGGGCTCTCCAGGCCCGGCTAGGACCATCTTACCTCCCCCGGCAGCCGGGAGGAGGGGGGCAGTCACTGTGTAATGGGGGCTGCAGTTGCAGCTGCGAGCACTTCTGGGGAGGAACAGCAAGGTGCCACTTTGCAGTCCATTCCCCACCCCAAGGCAGGCTCTTAGTGGTCCCAAGAGGCCCCCCACCTAATTGATGGGGTCCAGAAAGCCATCCCTAGGGGGGTAGGGGTGTGTACAAGCTGCCCTGCGGCGTGGTCCAGCAAGGCCCCTGTTCTACCCCCGGGCAGAGGAGAGGTCCTGGACTCCACCTCACCTTCCTGGGGAGCGGGGTCTGGAAGCCTCTGGGGGCCACTGCACCGCACGGGCGGAGCTGGGTGACTCCCCTGCCACGTGCACAGGATCCCCTCGCCAGCCCTGAATTACCCCCAACCCCAAATCCACACGCCCCCATTGCCCCAGAGAGCCTGGCAGTCGCGCGGGTGGGGCGGGGGGCAGCGTCTATGGTGGGGGGGTAGAAGCCCCTGTTAACTGCAACAAACAGGGAGGGGCTTCGGCTTCAGAGCAGGGGCAGGGACCTCCTGGGCTCTCAGCCATGGGCCTGCAGACCCCCACGCTGGGGGGTGCCCCCTGCCCTGGAGGGGTTGCAATGTGTGGGGGGGTTGTAACGAGGCCTTGCAAACCTGACCCCCCTTTGGGGTGTGCAATAAAGGGGAGAATGATTTGCAAAGCCCCCCCACCCCACATTCCCATGAGCCCTTGCCCACCTGCCCCACCTGGGCACGCAAGAGAGGGGGATGTTTCAACCCCCCCCCGGGTTCCCGTAGGCCCTTGCCTATCTGCTCCCCCTGGGGAGGGGGGCGTTTGCAAAGCCCGCCCTCCCAGGTCCCATGGGCCCTTGCCAACCTGCCCCCCAGGGTGTGCAATAAAGGGGGGGTGTTTGCAAAGCCCCCCTAATGCCAGGGGCCCTTGCCAACCTGCCCCCGCCTCCAGGACATGCAATGGGCGGGCGGGGGGG
>NW_005842612.1:588353-589531 GCF_000455745.1 Alligator sinensis | reverse complement strand
GGAGGGCTCGTCGCTTCCCGGCCGGGGTGTCCGGGCTCCCACCCGCGACTGGCCCGCCGCTCTCCCCGACTCAGTGTCTCTTTGCCCTCTTGTTGCTCTGTGCCTTTGTTCCCAGCTGCCTGCTAGGTGCGGGCCCGATGCAGTACCCCGCCTGAACGTCTGACCCCCAAATCCCCCAGTATTCTTCAGGGAGAAGTTAGGACTTCTGGCCAAAAGGGCCACAGTGCCTTGAGACCCTGCCAAGCCCAGGACTCCAGGACCTGGCATCCAAAGCAGGCCCAGGATCCACTTCTGCTGACGGGCACCTGTTTTAAGGGCAGAGAACGACCTGAGAGATGGGGCCGCAAGCCCTCCAAACACTTCCTCTCTGTTTGAAATCCTAGAGACGCGGGGCTGGAAGGGACCGTGCAGAGGCGAGGTGGAGTCCAGCCCCTGGCCAGATGGTTCGAACCGTCCCAGCGTGAACCCGTTGTCCGAGCCATTCAGAAAATGACACGGCATGAGACGACGACCAAACCTGCCGCAGGGAGAGCAGGGGGACCGTGGGGGCCCACCTCCTGCTGCTGCGGGGTCTGTTAAATACACTGGAGAGAGGCCGTGCCCTGCCCAAGTCTGCAATGATCTGACCAGGGCAAACTCCTGCCTGACCCCAAATGCAGCGATCAGGCAAGACCCTTTAGCCAAGAGCCTCTTCCTTTCGGTCTTCCAGCACCTCCTTCCCCACCCTATGCCCCTCTTGCCTTCCTCCCTCTCCAGAAAGGCTAAAAAAAGCCAGGCCTTCACTTCGGAAAGGGGAAGACTGAGGGGGGGATAGGATAGAAGTCTCCAAAGTCAAGACACATATGGACCAAGCAAGCAAGGAGCCGTTGTTCACAAAGTCCCAAATATTAGAACAAGGGGGCAGGTGACAGGTTTAAAACCAACAACAGAAAGTGCACTTATACACAGCGGGCGCGTCTATACATGATGTTTTAATGCACATTAGCCTAATGTGCGTGAAGGGTGCGCATCTACATGCGCACACCCTTAATGCATGTTAAAAATGGTGAATTTAGGCTTTTTGCACTTAAATTATTCTGCACTGGTCCGGTCCTGTAGGGAGCAGACCAGGAAAGCCAAGGCTGCAACTGAACTCCAGCTAGCTTTGAGCATCAAGGACAATAAAAAGTCCTTTTTCA
>NW_005842612.1:582083-587341 GCF_000455745.1 Alligator sinensis | reverse complement strand
ATGTTGGCAAGCACTATGGAAGAAAGAGACTTGGGGGTCATCATTGACCACAAGATGAACATGAGCCTGCAATGCGATGCTGCAGCTAGTAAAGCGACCAAAATGCTGGCTTGCATCCATAGATGCTTCTCAAGCAAATCCTGGGACGTCATTCTCCCCCTGTACTCGGCCTTAGTGAGGCCGCAGCTGGAGTACTGTGTCCAGTTTTGGGCTCCACAATTCAAAAAGGATGTGGAGAAGCTTGAGAGAGTCCAGAGAAGAGCCACGCGCATGATCAGAGGTCAGGGAAGCAGACCCTACGATGACAGGCTGAGAGCCCTGGGGCTCTTTAGCCTGAAAAAGCGCAGGCTTAGGGGTGATCTGATGGCCACCTACAAGTTTATCAGGGGTGACCACCAGCATCTGGGGGAACGTTTGTTCACCAGAGCGCCCCAAGGGATGACGAGGTCGAATGGTCACAAACTACTTCAAGATCGTTTCAGGCTGGACATAAGGAAGAATTTCTTTACTGTCCGAGCCCCCAAGGTCTGGAACAGCCTGCCACCGGAGGTGGTTCAAGCGCCTTCATTGAACACCTTCAAGAGCAAACTGGATGCTTATCTTGCTGGGATCCTATGACCCCAGCTGACTTCCTGCCCTTTGGGCAGGGGGCTGGACTCGATGATCTTCCGAGGTCCCTTCCAGCCCTGATGTCTATGAAATCTATGAAAATTAGATACCTGCGAATGCAGCTGTCAAATTTAGGCACATCGATGCATGTGTAGATACATTAAAGCTCATTAACGCTTTGTGTGTGGGCTGACTTGGGACTAACAGCATTAATGCTCTTTAATGCCCGCATGTATAGATGCCTGCCTAAACCCACTAAATGTGCATTAAGCTAATGCGCATGAAATGTAGGTGTGCTTAAATGCATGTGTAGACATGCCCAATGTGTAGTTCACTCGTGGAATTCACTGCCGTGATAGAGACAGAGAGCAAAGCCGGGGCAACAAGAGATTGGATAAATGCATCTATTAACGGTTATTGAGCAAAACGGTTAGAGGTTTCCTCTAACCCACTCGAGGGAGGGTATGAAATAGGGGACAGACCACTGGAGATCAGTGCTTCCCAAGCTTTTCCTCAGCATGACCCCATTTATGACCCCATTTCCTCAGCATGTCAATCCCAACCCGCAGCCCTGTTTATTGCAACCCCATCTACTGATGTTGTGACCCCATTTGGGGTTGCGACCCACAGTTTGGGAACCGTTGCTCTAGACATACCTGTTTCCTCGCTTTCCCTCTCTAGCATCCACTTCTGCCCCTGTTGGACACAGACCTATTTGACATATAAGTGGGGCCACGGGCCTTAGGCCCATACAGCAACAATTAGCCCCTCTGTTAATAGCCGAGGTGTCCGTTGATTACTTGGGACAACAAAAGAACCAAGTGGGGACAGTGCTATTTTTCTGCTACATGTGTCAGGGTGTTTTTAAGCCTCTCCAGAGGTGCTGGCTACAGCCAAGGCTGGGGACTTCAGCTGGGACGTGCCGATTCTCCTGCTGGGAGGAAAGCCGGAGGTCCCTGCCCCCCTGCTCAGGGTCAGAGCAATCGTCATATTTGGGGTCAGGAAGGAATTTTACCCCATAGTCAGATTGGTATGGACTAGGGTGAGGGGGTTGTCTTCCTGGGACCTCTTGAGCATATATTAACTACATTTTATAGAAGCAGGATGTTGGCTGCCGTGATTCCTCTGCTTTCCTTCAGGCAGGTTAGGGTGTTAGGTCCGTGTTGTGTGAGATTGAGGGTAGTCTTATGCAGAGTGTAGATGATGGTTGTCTGGGCTGGTCTGGACAGGGCTGACCCTGTTTTAGGCAGAGGGTTGGACTAGATGTGACCTCTGGGGCTCCCTTCCAGCCCTGCTTCTCCATGACGGGCTGTTGGACACAGGCCTATTTGTCACTTTGGGGATTCGTGGGTTAAAGGGCCACTGCGGGATTGTCAAATACATGCCTATTTGTCACCTTAAGGGGCACGGGTCTAGGCCCACCAAGTAACTTACTGGCCTCCCTCAGGCAGGAGGCTACAGGAAAGGTGACCCTTGATTATTTGGGGCAAATAATAATGAAAGCAGGGACAGGAGTGGAGGTCAAAGGCTCATAACAAAAGAGTGCCAAGGGGGAACACAATATCTCATATATCTCTCTGAGGCAGACAATCTCTCTCTATCTATTCAGGGGGTTCACAAAGTCCTTGTGCATAATCTATTAAAGTTTAATAGTGCACAAGGACTTTATGAAGACCCCGTGTTTATATATATATTACTTTGGTCAGTCAATAAGGTGCAAATCCACCCTTCCTGCCACGTGGGAGGACCCCCAAAGCAGCTCTCCCGCTCCTGCGTCCAGGTCCGGTGGGAGCGGGGGGGCGGGAATGCTTGGCTCCACCCGTCCTCAAGAGCACCCAGGACATGATGTCAAAAACTTCCCAAGTGCATGGCACCACGGGCCGCAGCTGCTAGGCCCTACCGCGACACAAAGGGCAGGGCCCGTGGTCCTCGTTTCTGCGCTTGCTCGTTATGACTGGCTGTGTTTACACAGGGTCAAATTCAGGGCCTGATGCGTCACCATCTGAACAAAACAATCCGCTCCCTGGAAGGAAGCCGGCCATGCCAGAAGCAGCCTGCTGAGCTGCGCTGCTGGCTTTGATCGCTAGAAGGAGCTGAAAGCGCGCAGATGGCTTCCCCCGCGCCACCCCTGGCTCCGAAATCCAGAGCAGCGAATCCAGAACATTCTGGTTTCAGCCGGCGTCAGAAAAATAGAGAATGACCCAGAGGCCTCTTAGGCTGAAACAAAGCGGGGCTCATGACTCACACCCACCTCCCTCTGCAGCTGTGCTGACCGCGGCAGGGCAGAAAGGTGGTGTGTCCCGCACGGCTGCAACCCAGACAACAGGGAAGGCTGGGGCTGGGAGGGCAAGGGTTTCCTGGGGCTTGTCTCCTGTGGAAGCTGGATAATTGAGCTGGGCAGGATTGTAGGAAAGTAGGGCTGGAAGAGACCTCGCAAGCTCGTTTAGTCCAGTCTCTTGTTCATTAGCTGTGAAACCAGGGTGCCGTGGTACCCTGGGGTGCCTTGAGGTGCTTTCAAGGATGCTACGCAGTGTTAGGAAACACAATTCTTAAGATAAACCCTGAGACTTCAAACACTCTGCCCTGTCGCGGCCTTTCTGAGCTCCTTGCAACAGGAGAATCCCTGCTGGAATTGTCCGTAGACAAAGCAGAGCTGGCGTTTTCCGAGGGTGCCTCGAGGGGAACTGTCAGTGTAAAAAGGCTGAGACCACTGCTCTCATGATAGCAATCGTAGTGGCAGCCAGAGAGTAGTTGTACACCCAGTTCCTGCCACGCTGCTAATGGCTTGAGTCTGTGTTCCTCCACGTTGATCCCACAGGCCTTGGAGGAGCAGCTAAACCACTGTTCACGCTGGGCTGGATCCCAGCGCGTGGACAGAAGTCAGGTGAGGAGCGAATGTGAGTTATAGCCTGAGCAAATGCCACAGGAAGCCCTAGTGCATCCTCTGACTGTCTCATTTTGGGTTGTTCCTCCAGCAGGGACCATCTCTCTTACACCCAACGGGAACCTGATCCCAGTCATGATCTCCACAGACAATTACAAGGCAAAACAATGCTAATAGCAAGTCACGACAATGACTGGCTCATAATTAAAAGCTGATGCAGGCCATCGTTGTTGGTGCTAGCCCAGACCACCGCCACTGTTGAAGGATGATGGGACAAATGTTTGTTGGGCATCACAGACTGAAACAACAGAGCAGATGTCACGATCATGGACAAGGCCAGGACAGCACTATTCATCCAGGAAGCTGAGGTTGGAAAGTAGGAGGAACTTTTTGGCTGGGAGGGTGGGCAAGCCTTGGAACAGGCTGCCTCACAGACTCTCCATCCCTGGAAATGTTCAAGAGCAGGTTGGACAGACACTTGGTTGAAACGGTTTGGCAGGAATGACCCTGCCTTGAGCAGGGGGCTACACGAGAGGCTCTTCTTAGAATCACAGAAAATAAGGGTTGAAGGAACCTCAGGAGGTCACATCTAGTGCACCCCCCTGCTCCAAGCAGGACCAGCCCCAACTACATCATCCCAGCCAAGGCTTTGTCTACCTGGGTCTTCAAATCCTCCAAGGATGGAGACTCCACCACCTCTCTGGATAACCTGTCCCAGCGCTTCACCGCCCTCCTCGTGAGAAAGTTTTTCCTAACATCCAACTTAAACTTCCCTTGCTGCAGCTTGAGCCCATTACTCCTTGTTCTGTCATCTGCCCCCACTGAGAACAGTCCAGCCCCATCCTCTTTGGACACCCCTGCCCCTAGGGAGCTGAAGGCTTCTATTAAACCCCCCTCGGTCTTCTCTTCTCCATACTAAACAAGCCCAGTTCCCTCAGCCTCTCCTCACCAGTCCTGTCCTCCAGCCCCACAACCACTTTTGTTGCCCTCCACTGGACTCTCTCCAATTTGTCTAATGGGGGGCCCACAGCTGGACACAGGACTCCAGATGTGGCCTCCCTAGTGCTGAACAGAGGGGAAGAATCATTGCCCTCCATCTGCAGGGAACGCTCCTACCAATGCAGCCCAGGATGCCAGTAGCCTTCTCTGCAACAAGGGCACACCACTGGCTCATATTCAGCTTATTGCCCAATGTCCACCCCCCAGGTCCTTTTCTGCAGAGCTGCTGCCCAGCCAGTCAGCCCCCAGCCTGTCCCGGTGCATGGGACTGTTCCATCCTAAGTGCAGGACTTTGCACTTGTCCTTGTTGAACTTCCTGAGATTGCTGTTGCTCAGATCCTCCAATGTGTCGAGGCCTCTCTGAATCCTAGCCCTGCCCTCCAGTGTATCTACTACTTTCCCCAGCTTGGTTTCATCTGCAAACTTGCTGAGGGTGCACTGCATCCCACTTTCCAGGTCATTGATGAAGATAGTGAACAAAACAGAACATAAAAGTTCTATCACAGGTCAACTGTTAAAAGACCAGTTTCATGAGTATTGAGGATGCGTGGCTTTTTTCTTTCTGATCCTGGGAGGGAAAGCACTATAGACCTGCAATGCAATTAACTTCCAGGCCCTCCCTGAATAGTTTTCTGTCCATCCAGGGCTGACTTACTAAAAGCAGGCCCCAACACATCAGTTCTATACCCCACTTTTGGCTAGGGGTCCGCTTTCTGATCCATACAGGTATATCTGCACAACCTCTCACGCAGACTTTGTATGGAAA
>NW_005842612.1:579872-582054 GCF_000455745.1 Alligator sinensis | reverse complement strand
TAGGAGAAACCGAACAACTGTGTACCAGAATGAATGCACACCGAAAAGCCATCAGAGACAAAAATACCCAATTACCTGTGGGTGCACATTTCTCACAAGACAACCACTCTGTCTCCAGTCTCTCAGGGCTCCTATACATGCGCAGGGAGTGTGCTCTGACGCGCTGTCATTCCAGCACGCTGGAGCAGACTCGATTGAGCGTGGAAATTACCACGCGCCAGCACCCTCCAGCTTCACACGTATCAGCTGAAAAATGCCAGTGAGGAACTTTAAACTTAAACCCATTCAAGTTTTAGTTCAAAGTGTCCCACGGCCATTTTTCAGCACAGGAACGCTGATACATGTGACGCTCCGGGCTCTTTTAATTAGCGCACCTCTGGGAGCTGCACTAATTAAAGTGCCCTCCCTACGTCTCCGGGAGCACGTGTATAAACGCCCCCTGTTCTGATCCTCAAAGGGAATTTACAAAACACCTTTCATAGATGAGCCTACAAACTTTACTTCATAAATCTATAGGATACAAAAAAACATGGACTAAACATAGGCGCTGGATTTATGGCACATGGCCATCTGATAACCTCTCTACATTTTACCAGCTACATTTACCCGGGAGGGTCAACATTCCGCCCCACACCTACCTGCCTCATACCTATTAACTCACACCCCTCTGATCTTCCCTGCCATGCATTTGCATTTGCACAGACCTGCATTTTGCACGTTGGCTTAAGCTTCTATTCCACCCAAGCGTTGGTGGTTGTAGGTTGTCGGGCTAAGGACACAGGCAGACAAGAACCTAAAGATCCTTGTCCGCCTGTTCCACCTGAGAGAACGCACAGACACCTGCAGACTCTCCCAGTACCTGAAGAATGGTGTTTGTGCCCCAAAGCTTGCAAAGAACAATTTTTCCAACTATTTATTTAGGTGGTCTAATAAAAGATATCGCATCTGCCCAAAGAACTTTGTCTACTTATATAGAAATGCATTTGACTGTTATAAGCATAGTTACACCCTGCACATCACAGAGCAATGTGCTCACAACAGGACTCTCAGATACCCAGGGGGGATAAACTTCCACCCCCTACCTCTCCTGTGCCAAAAGGAGTTTATTTTCTACCTTGGAGGACTTTTACAGTCTTTGAATTCTCCTCAGCCTGAAGGATTCATAGATTCATAGACGTCAGGGCTGGAAGGGACCTCGGAAGATCATTGAGTCCATCCCCCTGCCCCAGGGGCAGGAAGTCAGCAGGGGTCATAGGATCCCAGCAAGATAAATACCCAAATGTGTCTTGAAGGCATTCAAGGTAGGCACTTGAACCACCTCCGGCGGCAGTCTGTTCCAGGCCTTGGGGGCTCGGACAGTAAAGAAGTTGTTCCTTATGTCCAGCCTGAAACGTTCATAGAGGAGTTTGTGACCGTTCGACCTTGTCATCCCTTGGGGTGCTCTGGTGAACAGACATTCCCCCAGATCCTGGTGAGCACACATGATAAACTTATAGGTGGCCACCAAATCACCCCTGGGCCCGCGCTTTTCCAGGATGAAGAGTTGCATGGCTCTCAGCCTCTTATCATAAGGTCTGTATTCCTGACCTCTGATTATGCGCGTGGCTCTCCTCTGCACTCTCTCAAGCTTCTCCACATCCTTTCTGAATTGTGGAGCCCAAAACTGGACGCAGTACTCCAGCTGCGACCTCACCAAGGCCGAGTACAAGGGGAGGATGACATCCCAGGATTTGCTTGAGAAGCATCTATGGATGCAGGCCAGCGTTTTGGTCGCTTTACTAGCCGCAGCATCGCATTGCAGGCTCATGTTCATCTTGTGGTCAATGATGACCCCCAAGTCCCTTTCATCCGTAGTGCTAAGGAGGATGTATGTGCTCGAAAGCTTGCAAAGAAAGGAATTTTTTTACCACTATTTGGCTGGTCTAATAAAAGATATCAGACCCAAAAGCTTTGTGTATCTAGTTATACCTGAGACTTTTAGCCTGAGGCTGGGGTGGTCTTTATCTACAGCATTATTGCTGAAGCGGTACATCTTTTATCCATAGGGAAGGACGATGATTTTGTGGCCTGTGCCTTATTTATGCTACGTGGTGTCACAAGAAAGGGATGTTAAGACGCTGTGTGATCCAGCGTACTGCTATAGACCTGGGCAAGTTCTTGATTAAATGTATTCCTCTGGCAG
>NW_005842612.1:565411-579841 GCF_000455745.1 Alligator sinensis | reverse complement strand
AGGAATGCACTGTTCCTCTTTTCTCGTGTTGGTACAACACATTCCCGTCTCGTTGTGGCATTTTTCTGGCAAGTCCCGAGTTCTCTCTGCCTCAAAATGGAATGAAAATGTGTTTTGCCCTGTGAAATCACAGATTTATTTTTTTTTGCTCTTAGTGCACTGTGTCACCTAATTAATTCCCTGCCATTTCTGCAGCTGGAGTGCCTCAGTGTCTAAGGCTTTTTGCCTCTCGCACACCTGTTAATTCGTTTGGGATGGAGGTATTTGGCCTACCTCGTCTGTAGGCTCAATGGCGGGGATTTGGGTGAAGTTTGGGTACCTGGGCTGGGCTAGACAGCAGTTTAGAGCGGATAAGCGACTATTCCCCCGTGGTTTATATTTCTATGAGACTATGAAATTTAGCATTCTGGAAAAAAATCCAAGCTCAGCCTTATCGCCTCTTATTTATTAACAGAAGAGAAACAGCAGCAAACTTCCTCCTCTTGCCGAGGATTTTATGCCTTCCTGTCCCCTTCGACCTGTGACTTCTGAGCTGACAAATAAGAGGGCTAGTCATCTGTGACGACAGCAGCCGTAAGTGAAAAGATGGAAGTGAAAACCCACGAGTCCAGTAATTCTGGGAAAGTTTCAGGTCAAATTTCAACAAGTCCAGTAATACTGGGGAAGTTCAGGCCCCTAACAATTAGTCACGCAGCGGGGATGCCCCCAGCTCCGGGAACACCACCTGCAGAGTTTAGGGCATTGCATTTGGCTAAGTAATGAAGCAGGCCAGAAATCAGAGCAAGTATCAGTAGCTTTTTTTGGTCTGTCTTTTGAGATCATGGTTCTAGATGGTCCATTTTTGTATTTGCGTCAGTCAAAAAGGGCCTGAATGGGACCAGGAGGCTTAGGTACAAGACAGTACAGTCTGGTGGACAGAGCCAGGGTCTTGGCCTCTGAGACCTGGTTTCATTTCTAGCAGAGAAGCATTTCTGCTGCAGGACTCTGATCAACAGTGTTGCCAAGTCTTGTGGAAAAAAAAAAAGTGGTTCTGCCTTTAAAAAACATGCCCAACCCATTTCAAAGAAGGGTGGGGAGGGGCTGGGGCTTAATCAACCCATGACTGTCAAAAAAGTAAAAGTAACTTAAAAAAAAAAAGCAGCCCAATTCCGCTTATTATAAGCAGGCTTGACAACACGGATGATCAAGTCCCTTTGTTGCCTTATGCCTCAGTGTTTCCACCTGTAAAATGGTGAAAACGCCACTGGCCTGCTTGCTGAAACCCACTGATGAAACTGCAACAGAAGACCAATTCTTTTTATCGCTGGAGGTGCAGGGTGGGGGTCCTGCTATGCAGTTCCTCCTCTCTGGCAGTTAAGTTTTGGAGGGTAAATGTAGGCAAGGTTCTTTGGGAGGATGCGAGATCTTTTATTAGACCGACTGAGTCATTGGAGCAAAATTCTTTGCAAGCTTTCAGGCAGAGGGAGGATAAACGTGGGTTTCATAGTTTCTAGGGTTGGAAGGGACCTGAGCAGATCATCAAGTCCGACCCCCTGCCATGGGCTGGAAAGAGTACTGGGGTCAAACGACCCTGGCAAGGTGTCTATCCAGCCTCCTTTTAAAGACCCCCAGGGTAGGAGCCAGCACCACTTCCCTTGGAAGTTGGTTCCAGCTCCTAGCCGCCCTGACTGTGAAGTAGCGCCTCCTGATGTCTAGCCTGAATCTACTCTCCCTCAACTTATGGCCGTTATACCTTGTTACTCCTGGTAGTGCTCGGGGGAACAGGGACTCTCCCATTGCCTGCTGGTCCCCCTTGGCCAGTTTGTAGATGGCCACCAGGTCCCCTCTCAGCCTTCTCTTGTGGAGGCTGAACAGGTTCAGGTCCCGTAGCCTCTCCTTGTAGGGCCTGCCCTACTGCCCCTAACCATGCAGGTGGCCCTCCTCTGGACCCTCTCGATGCTATTCACATCCCTCCTGAAGTGCGGTGCCCAGAACTGCAAGGGTTTAGGTTGTAGCCATGTTGGTCTAAGGGCATAGGCAAACAAGGTTCCTTGGGTGAATTTGATATCTTTTATTGGACCAACCCAAATATTAAGCAAGCTTTTGGGTTCAAAAACCCTTTGTCAGGCTAAGGAAGTTTCAGCAGTTGGTGTGTGCTCTTCCTGGATGGAATGAAAAGTAAAGAAGCCAAGGGCTGGGCTGGTCTGGGCAGTCAGTTGCCAGGCAGATTATAATGTATCAAAAATCCAATGTCTATGTTTAGTCCCTGATCTCTAGTATCCAGCAGGTTGATGAAATGGAGCTCGTAGGCTCGTGTCTGGGAAGTGTTGTGTAAGTTTCCCTTGAGGATCAGGATTGAGAGATTGGAGAGAGTGGCCCTCCTGTGAGAAATGTGCCCAGAACCGGACGCAGTACTCCAACTGCGGCCTAACCAGTGTCGCACAGAGGGAGAGGATCACCTCCTTGGACCTGCTCGAGGTGCATCTGTGGATGCACGACAAGGTTGGCCTTCCTGACTGCATCCCCACACTGTCAGCTCATGTCCATCTTGGAGTCTATAATGACTCCAAGATCCTTTTCTGCCTCTGTGCTGACGAGAAGGGAGTTCCCCAGCATGTAGGTGTGCTGCTGGTTCCTCCTCCCCAGGTGCAGCACCTTGCACTTGTCAGTGTTGAAACCCATCTTATTCCGTTTCAGCCTGCTGCCCTGGCTGGTCCCAGCTTTCTGGGCAACAAACAGAACCAAGTGGGCTGAAAGAGGCAGAGCCTGGATCCAGAATGGTTTAAGCCCAGATTTGGTCCCAAAATTTGCCTGGCTTGAATGCTGAGGCTTGGCTCCCCACCCATGACAGCCTTTAAACTGTCAGGGACAGACCCCCCTTCCCGCATTACACCGCAGGCAGCCTAATGCCCATCTCACAACAACTCTTTCACCCTCCCAGGCTGTTCTTTGGCCCCAGGAAAGGATCTTCTCCCAGGAGCATCACTTTCTAGCCGAGGCTGATGGCCCGGACCCAGGCCCACGCTTTCAAGCCAAAACCAACTGGCCTGATTTCCAGCAGGGGCCAAGCACCTACCAATCCGAAGGAACTGCAGATTTCTGGGAAAACAGCCGATCCCATATGACGGCTGCATTTCGGCCTGGATTTGAGCATTCAGCTTTCGGGGCTGACAACTTTGGATGCGTACACAGGCACTGGCTGGCCATGCATCACCAGGTTCTCCCACAAGAGGCAATGGTGCAGGTTTTGTACCAGGCTGTCTCACTGGGGAGCAATTTCTATCTGCTATCATGTGGGGAGGAGTGGGGAGTGTTGCCAAGCTGAAAAGAGCAAGGGACCAGGACTGGGGACACCTGGGTTCAATTTTTAGCTCGTTCACTCATCTGCAGTGTTAACCCCTGGGCAAGTCTCAATACCTCTGTGCCTCAGTTTCCACAGCTGTGTAACAAGGCCACAGCGCTTTCCTCCCACACAGAGCACGTCAATGCCCATTTCTTAAGAGCCAACTCAGTAAGATCCTTGGATGATGATAGAGAAACGTTGAAGAACGACAGCAGACAAGTAATACTGCACTCTGGTTTTTTATTTCTGTTAATTCACCACATGATTTAACACTTGGAATCTCTTACAGTGTCACAGCACCACGTTTGCATTTTGTCTCTCCCAGACTGCAGTCGCTCGTAGCTTTGCTGCAGATCTGGTTAACAGGCGTGCAGTGACTGCAGAAAATTATAGGGTTACCAGCATCCGGTTAGTTATGCTGGTGTTAGTAACCTTATGAGAGGGCAGGCAGGATTCCTGTTGCTTTTAACAAGACGCTGGCCTGAAGCAGGGCCGTCTGCCTCTGCAAGGCTGTTTTAACTGGCAAGTGAGCTCCCACCTCTACCAACTGCTCTGCAACGGACGGTATCTTACAGCTCACTCTTATCCTGGGCAAGGAGAACTGCTTTATTTCTTTTCCTGAAAGAGTTAGTCTCTTCCCTAGGGAGGCAGGGTGGATATTTCCCTGCTCCCAAGAAAGCAAAGACACTGTAGGGACTTGAACCCCATCCTGGAGGCCAGGAGTGCCAACCACCAGCATCTTTTGCTTTTTTGTTGCTGTTAGTACGCACAAGGAGAAAAGCAAAACCTGAGACAACAGATTGTTCTCTCAGGAAAAGAAAACCTTGACAGAGCACTGAAGAAGTCTGCTTCATCTAAGCGTCTATAGTCCTGAATCTCCCTTATTTGCAAGTTTGTTAGGCCACCTGAAAAAGTCTTAGCACAGAGTTGCACGCCCCCTCCCGCGAGCCAGCCGCTCCAGAGACAACAGAAAAATCGACCCCCTCACCTTTTACAGGCAGTATGGCGGGTTCCCACCCTGACAGCCCTCACCAGCACCATGTTACATAGTTTACAGTGATATCTCTACACTTACTTACTGTTTGGTTTTGTTGGGTTTGAGGGTTTGTGTGTTTTTTTTGCCTTTCAAATGTTGTGTTGTTTGCAAGCCAAGTAAATCTATACATGGCGCAGTTGCCGCAGTGTATAGTGTATTGGTTTTAAATTATGAGTTGGTTTTAAATTGTGACGTTAGCTTCCAAAGTCAGAGGAGTCCCAGGCAAACGGCTCTGTCCCGTTTTTCTCTAGCTTTACAGTTTAAAATATGTTACCTTAAGAGGAAACCGCACCAGTGACAAGGATCCATGTTACCAGCTGAAGCAAGAGGGACCGTCTCTAGTCTGAACTAGATACTGAATAGCCGGTTTCTGGAAAAGTCTAGGGAAAACTGGTTGTGGTTTATCCCCTCTTCCCTCCTCCTCCTCCCAAAGTACTTGCAGTTGTTTTAAAACTTAAGCCATGACTTTATCCAAGAGTTAAACAGGGGTTCACACAACTTAGTGTCATGGCTACAAGTACACAGAAGGCACGTAACAACATTACTTTGAAAGTAATGTCACGAACCTGCCCGATGCGCAGTTACTGCAAAGGGCTTCCTCTGGGACACAGATCCTCAGCCAAGTAGATAAAACATTACAGTGTGACCCCATCTCTTCCAATACATTAATGCAAAGGATTATGAGTGACCTTGGCGTTAACTGCTTTGTCGTCACGCTGCAGATCCGTGGTTTGTAAAGCCTTGTCTGCCTTTAAAATGGGGACACCTGCAAGAGTCTTAAGCACAAGAGGTCTCAACCCATTTTCCCCCACCCACTTCCCTAAAAAAGATTCAAGGATACGGCTACTCTCCATTTCTGTAGGCATTGCGGCAGCATGAAGCTGGGATGCATTAAGAGCGCTCACTCCCCCATTGTTTTCTTTTTCGTGGGTGGGGTGGGGGAGGAAATGCCAGTTTTTAAGATCTTGAATCTTTTTGTTTAAGGTAAATAAAGAAAAATTTGTTCACCTGTTGATTTTTTAAAATTTTTTTTGGTCCACTGTGGTATTCTCAAACACTGTGTGTCTGGCTGCTCCTTTTACAGGTCTGTGAAAAGTAATCTTAACACTAGGTTGCCCCCAACCCCTTCCCAATAAAAACGCCACGGAACATGAAACGATTAAAACAATTGTTTGGTTTTGTTGTTTGAAGTATAAATAAGAACTATTCTTACTGGGATGGCTTCTGTGGCTCACCGTGAGGAATTGGCTTGATTTAGTTATTGTCTTGAACTGAACTGTTAGAAACACCAAGAAAGGAAGAGACCCATACAAAAGCATCGCACGGAGACTGGTCACTAAACTGGTGGAATTTAAAATCATCACTTGCCAGTTAATTTCCTGAAGGATTGTTGCTGGTTTAGAAGATTTTATTTTCTTGCCACTGAGATGTTTAGATGCATCTGGAAGAGACTAAAGGCTTCATTACCCCCCCTTCCTCTCCCCCACCCCCATTAGACACGGTATCAACAACAGAGAAAAAAAAAAAACTCAACAGAAAAAAAAAGCATCAGTTACCTAAAGCGTCACAGCCAAATGCACTTGGTCACATACACGACTGCTTAAGCTGCAGGAATTTTTTTTACTCAGAAGGGAAAAGAGCTCCTTTCAATACACAGGCACTTTTTGTCATTCAGCTGGATTTTTTTTCCTTCAAACAATCACTACTCCACACATGGGAAAAAAAAAGGCTTTGGGACACATATCTCAAGTCGATTCAAATGCTCTACACAAGCAGATCAAGCACACTGCACATTACTTGCCAACAGACCAAACCTGCTTCAGACACTGCATTCTCTGCGAAGTCTGTAAAAAGAAAAAGCTAGAACAAATTGTGAGCCCCACCCACCCCAGCCACAATCCAAATATTAAAAAAAAAATGCTGTTAATGTTTGAAGATACTGAGACTTAACTCACTGCAGGGGCCTTCAGGTACACACACAAGGTGTGGGAAACAGAAGAAAAAGCAAGCATGTCAAGCAAAATCATCCTGAACAGCTTCATGGAGGGATGGATCAGGGTCTATACATTATGAAATGAAGCTTCTGCAAAGAAAGATACTACAAAAAAAAAATTGCCCCCTGATCCCCCATGGACCTCCCAAATGTTACTTGGAAGTAGAAAAATGAGACATCACTAGCACTAGAGGAGATGGGTGCAAGCATTGTTAGCATGCAAATTTCTAAAGATGCAAACTGAGTAGTGTGTCACTTTGGTTTTTAATAGATGTGCAGTTAAAAAGTTTGCCATGACTGTAGCAATCAGTCAGCTTGAATTTGAAGCAGGACTTGAGCTCTGGAGACAGAGCAAGCCTCAAAGCCAGAATTTTATTTTGTCAGATACTTACTCCGGTTAGTAAGTTTTTCCCCCCACCGGTCTAGCTCATAGCATTTTAGAAATCATTCCTGGGGCAGATAGATACTCTCCTTAGTTATGCGACCTCTACTGCCAAGTGCCTTGATCTACATTTGTCTCCATGAAGAGAAGGTTGGGAAAGGAGGGAAGGAAAAGAGTCTGCAAAGACTTTCCTGCCTGAATAAAAAGATAATTTCAGTCTTCTGTTCAATTCCTGCTCTTGTCCAATAAAGATCAGGTGTTCGTGGAGAAAGACTCTGAAAGATGAAAGAAGAATCCCCCCCAGATATCCCCAGAGCTAACCACATACAAGAAACATTGACAGCACATTTTTATTAATAAGAGACAAGCATTCTAGTCTTACAGCATATCGAATCAGCTTTATTTTAAAGGTGACTTTAGAGCCTTTTTTTTAAATTCCATGTTTTCTGCGGGCATTTGAAATGCAACAACAAAAGCAGGAGGGCAGGACGCTGCTTTCAATGACAGCTGTCTGCTGGGTGTCGCAGGCTCCGGGAGAGTAGGCCCGGGCGTGAGAATTTGAATGCTCAACCTCCAAGGGAGGATTATGCATCATATATAGTGTTCATTTGGAAAAGCCACCATGTGGCTGCTAGGCTGGTCTGCCTTTAGGTGCTGGGTGTAATTTGAGTGCAGTCTGTGCTGATAGGAATTTAGAGTGGAGCAGGAAGCAACCTTTGAGTAGGTTCAATTCCTTCTTTATCATCCCTTTCCACAGGGTGGGGCTTGAAGCCAGGGGGCCGGGAAAGGCCAGTTCAGATGTCAAGGGCCTCCCGGAGCTTTACAGGCAATGAAAAGAAATGGAAATTAAAAAAAAGCATACTTTCCTACCATGCAATATCTGCGGATATAATGGATAAACTTATCTGCAATAGGTGCCTGCTTGTTTGTCAGCTCCCAGATGAAATGAAGCAAAAACCTCCTCATTAAGTAGAGCAGAGAAACCTGTCTGAGGTAAACAATGGGACAGCACAAGCCTCCACCTCCTCCTCAAATCCAACAGCAGTGACAGTTGATCCCAAATTTGATGGTTGTTTGGCAATATTTCATTATTTCTTTCTTCAAATCCAGTAAGATTTATGTGGTAATTTTCATACCGGATATTTGGGTAGATGCCAGAACATATAGGTATATTTTTCCTGATGCATTTTCTCCCAATTGAATGGCAATGCTGCGGCAAATCATTTTTCATTGCTTTAGTGAAATGAGATGATATTTCAAGAATAACATTTGCTCTTCCTTGTATAGGATTTGGATATTTCTTAGAGCAAATTCTGTGATCAGATATTGGATAGTCAAATTTGTCGGGTTCATTGCTTATTTTTTATCCCCCATTCGTAGAGACATTGGATTTTCACTTGTTAACATCTGGGATCTTTTTCCATCAAGTAGTAACGCATATTATAGAATCTTTTCTGCCTTTACTTATCATTCGCCAAGAAGTGCCCTCTCCATTTATGACGCCATATTTCATATTTTTCCAGGCTCGTTGGGGCTATGACTCTGAAGGTGGATCTGAAAAATGTCTACAAGACAAAGTTGTTCCCCACACCATGCCCCTCCCCTCCCCAAGAAAGACACATTCAAACTAAAAGCATGACAAGGATGTTTCTTACTTTTAATTACTGTACTTAAAAATACGAATTTGTTTACATTAATAAATTTATCAATTTAGTCTTTGGTTTTTAGATTGATTTTGTTTTACTATGACATTTTAAGTGTTCTTAAATTATATATATAAACAGATTTTAAGTGATGTAACATGTTTCACTGCATTTTTTCCATACAAAAAGTGTCAATAAAAAAATATTCCTACACTCAGACCAACCTGTATTTCTCTTTTACAGACAACTGAAAGCAGAATCTTACTTGAGAAAAAACACACAAGCTACCATCAGAAGGAATCACACACCAGGGTCATTAAGCACCTTCTTTCTCTCTGAAGTCTCTACAGTAGCATTAAGTTACATAAAACACCTGCAAAAAATGCCAAAGAAGAGCCACACACCACCGCATCCAAAGATTTCCATCCAATCCCAGTGACAGATATGCAATACAGTATGCAAACTAGCTACTGCCACACCACAACCCCGCTACACTCACCCAATGACTTGGATTTCATCTGTAGTCCCTCATGATTTTAGTGGAAGCTTTCCTCCCTACCTGGGGTTTTTGCCAAGATTTGCACTATAGCAAAAAGATACTAGATGGTTACTTTTTGTTAACGTCAATTCCAGATTTTGGCTTGGCCTAGTCTTTTTTTTTCTAGCACAGTTGGTGCTTTGTACCCGATGTACATGCATTGGGAAAAACCTTCCCTTAAAGGGGCACCGCCTCTGAATGATTTTAAAGCTGAGAATTACTTGCCAGGGTGGAAGCTGATGCTTTCTCAGTCCTAAGTTTCTGCTGTTTAGGTAGAATCTGAAAATATAAAAAAATCCCTCGCCCCCCCCCCCACAACATGTCCAGCCACATACAACTGCATCTAACATCCCCATTAACACAGTCTTTTGTTTACTAGAGGGAACTTAACTTTCAAGTTTCTGGACTAGCCAAGCTCTTCTGACATCCTCCTCCTTAGGTGACTCATAATATGACTCCTGAATACAAGCTCCAATCCAACTTGCCACCTCCACTTTAGGTACACTGTCCTTTCTTCCAAGGTATAAGCTGCTCCAACCTCTGCAGTGTCCTTGCAACAGCATAGCAGAACCACACTTCTAACCAAGCCCAAAAGGGACTATAGTATCTGCAAAGAGTCTAGAAACAAGCTTGTTTTATGTCCAGCCCTCCCCCTCCCCTACAGACATACACCAATTGTTTTTTTTTCCCCAAAAGAAGATACCTGTATATTTTGACAATATGAAAACACAACTTTGTACATTTAGAAAATCTAAATTTGTAAAAGAGCATCATTTAACTTGCATGTCCCTCTGTCTGGATAGTTTCTCCACATATTTCAATTGACAGCTACAATACAGGACAAATGTATTTCTAACCACTGCCTCCATCACCACACTGTGAGGTTTATCCTGATCACTGGTCTCATTTCCTGTAAATTGTCACCTCTCCAGTCGTCTTGCTCTAGGACTCTAGGTATACCTAGGGGGGAAAAAAACTGAAGACGTTTTCCGCCCCCCTCCCTCCCTTCAAGAACAAATACAGTACATTTATAGAGGCTAAATAAAAACCTTCCCTTCCCAGCAAAACACATTTAAAAAACAACAAACATTTATTCTCACTTGCTAAGAGAGAGAGGACACATTACCTACAATATTGTGAGGTTGAATGGACGAGCTGGTTGTGGTGGATAACAGCATCCCTCTTTTTTAAAAGACCTGTGTGGTTTGCTCACACTTGACTGCCACCAGAGGTGCTTGGCGCTCCAGGCTCAGACTGACAGCAATACAGAGGCTAGCTACCACTCCTAAAGCCGAAAGGAAAATCCCAGCAGTGCTCTAACTCAGGAAGATGACCACACTCTCCAGGCCTTGGCAGACTGCCCATTAGCTTCCAGATAAGATGATATGAATTAACAACCCTGCAAAGAGAAAAACCTACACACCACAATTTGCCCCCTCCCAACAAGCCCCCTCTTACAACAACAAGGCGCTGACAATGGTATTCATACAGAACATAACACAGAAAAAAGGGTGGAAGAGAAAGCAAGGAGAAAGGTTACCAACTAGACAGGTTAACATTACTGCTGTCTTCACTCAATTTTCCTCGTCTGCCTTCACAAAGGTATCTTGATCTAGATGCCTCTAATCTATTCTTTCCAAATTCTCTTGCTTGATCTTCCTTCCATGATTCTTTTTTTTCTCCTCTAGCTTCACCAATTTGTACTGGCTTCTTGAAATCCTGTTTTCCTAGCTTCACCAATTTGCACCGGCCTCTGGAGATCCTGTTTTCCTAGCTGGCTCCTGGAGATCCTGTCTTCCTAGCTTCACTGCATCCACCTTCATCACCTCATCAGCTGTCAAACGGCTGGTTTTAGTCTAGTCCTTTACCAGCTACATTACATTTCTCTAAGCTTTTTAGCTCAAAGACAACATTTTCCACTTAGTCCAACACAAAGATACCGCTTTTAAGATTACTCCTGATCTTGAAATATTTCACAAAAGTCCTCGGAATTAATAGTTTAGCACTCTAGGCATTCGTAAACTGGATTTTACAAAGAGCAAACTGAGCTATCACGCCATTAAAGAGGTTAAATCCTTCTGCAAAGATTAAGCCTCAAGTCCTTTTTGTTTCTCCTCCTGTATTTTCGCTAGATTTCTATTAAGCTGGCCATGTCAGGGCAGCAACCCATTACTATTTTATCTAGCTTTGGCTCATCTTAACAAGTCTGAACTCCCCTTCTCGCTTCTCCGATCCTCTTCTAGATGCCTTCTGCCTTCTCCTAGCCTTCATTTTTTTTTAAAGCCTTCTCTTCTGCCTTCTAACATTACAAAACCTTCTCTCTTCTAAGTCTCCTGTCTTGAAAGTCTTCTCATGCTGTCTAACTTCAGTTACAGAACCTAAATATCATCTTCTTTATGATCTTTTCTCTATTTTTTATATTTTCTCTGTCTTTCCCTCTGCATGAAGCAGACCTTCAGTGCATTTGCTGTTTTTAGAACAGCCGTTCTTATCTTTTCCTCCACCCCAAACTGGCATAAAGCACTTGTTTTGGGTTAAAAATTTCATCTTCCAATTTATTTTTTTCCTGCTTTTATGTTTGAGTTGAAAATTTCATCTTCAATTTATTTTTTTTCCTGCTTTTATAAATTTATTTTCAATTTTTTTCTGGTTGCCTTCTAAATTTATCTTCTTTTTTTTTTTTTAATCTTGTTCTTATCTTCAAATTTTTAGTTTTCAGTTTCTTTTAAAATGTTTAAATTCAAATTTAGTATTTTAATCTTCAGTTCTATGTATTTTCATTTTTCTTAAGTTAATCTTCCAAATCCATTCTTGGATTTTCCTTTAGGGGCTTTTAAAAAGCCCATTTTCCTTTCATCATTTACCATTTTCGGCCAAGCTCTTATCATCCCCCCGAATCTATCAAATATTTCTGAATCTTCAATTCTTCTATTTCCTTCCAATTGCCCTTCAGATTACAAATCTTCATATTTTTCCTCTTCTAAGAGTACTGAGGGGTTTTAAACCAAGAGAATCCTAGTTAGCCGTCTCTTTTTAATGATCAAACTATGATTAATATTTTAATAGAATATAGCCCTCTTTACAAATTTTCTTTAAAATATTAGTATAGTTTGCAATATGCTATCAACCTAATTTAAACTGCTTTTTAAAGCTACTGGTCTGTTTTCCCATCCCTATTTCACCTCCCCCTCCAGCTGTCTCATCTCCCTCGCTCTCCCTGCAGCTCTAATGGGCGCTGGGCAGGGGAGTGCTCTTTATAGGGCAGGGACAGGCTCACAGCCCCAGTGCATTATCTCCTTCCGCCTGGACTGAGGGAGGTGGAAAGCACCGAACAACAACAGAAAAAATAGTCCCCGGGATTTTTTAAATCAGATGTTAGCTTCATAATATATAAAGCTTTTACAATGTCTATTTATTGCGAAGAAAGGAAAAATGTCATGTGTTTTTCAAATCGGAAAACAATTTATTTAAAAAATGTGCTTTTTAAATGGGTTTGACCTGACTTTGTATTTGTAACAGCTTTGAATTGGTACAAAATCCTACATCATTTAATCAAATCTGGGTCTAAGGTGTGGGCTGAATCTGTATTAAGACCTTAACTAGGCATTAAAAGAACTTTTGTCAGTTATTTAAATTTTTTGTTGAGAAGGTAAGGATGTTTCAGTCTGACTGACTCACGTTGTTGTAATGGTGTCTGCAATAGAGGAAATTCTGGAAACAGTTTCTTTAAAAAAAAGGATCTAAAAATCAAATACTTGCAATGGTTTAAATTAAGGCTTTGAGGAAAGATATGTGCCTATTATAGTTCAGGTGAAGAGGAAAAATGTAGCTCACATAACATCTGGAAAGAACCCCAACAAGTTATTTGGATCTACCTCGGTGCCTGGATACTTTTTGTCACGTTTACCATTTGCAGAAATGCTGACCAGACTTTGCTTTCTCACAGAATAGACTGAGGCCGATGGGTTTGTAATAACATTGTCCTGGGGTGTAGTATGAGAGCTCCAGTCATTTTTTAAACGAGTTAAAATTCAAACAAACCATGTTCCTGTATCTGCTCCCTGCAGGCCTGACTGACATCCTACCCCTGGGCTGCAATGATTTTTGTCAAGACGTTATTCAAAAGAATCCCAACAAATCGAGAAAACTAGTGAAAAGACAACCTGGCTCTCATTCAGCTTGCCTTAACAAAAAGGTGTAGTGTACACGATGCAAAAAGGCTGAAATTTTTCCAAGTTGTATAATAATGAGAATGTCCTTATGCTCACCTTTTATCGCTTTTATAACATTTGTATCAGGTTTGAAATTGAAAGCAAATCAATATTTTTTTTTTCTAAGTGAGAAAAATAGGCTGCTGGTAGGGAAGAAAAAGAAATAACCCTATTCAGTCTGTTTTTGTTCGTAACAGAAAAGGTCCTCCAACATGCTTACATATAAACCCGACTTGCTTTCAACACAGCTAACATAGATGACGATTAGTATAAATCACAGGAGCGTTTTCCAGGTTTAAACAGAGGTTAACGCAGAGTCACCCCACCCGAATACGTTCTTATGGAGAGGTATTTAAAAACGGGGGGAAAAAATGCTGTGCGCTGAAATGAAGCCTGCTCGTCATTGTGCTTAATGAATAAAAGAGAGAAACGTGGAAAGATCTGCATTTGAAACGTGGAAAGATCTGTATTTGAAGGCTTAACAAGAAACGGATGGAAATTTCCCCTGTCGGATCAAAAGCAGTGTTTTTTTGTGGGGAGAGAAAACCGTACAAGGCTTTTTTTTCCCCTGCTGAAAAATGGTGACACTAAGTGAACCGCAATTAGTTATGCTATGATATTACCGTTTCCCCCCCCCCCCCCAAGTTCACACTATTACAGGCAGCTTTTACTCTCATGTGTTTCTGGATATGTTGTCACTTAGCACGGTTACAAACTGGGAAATACTGTCACCTCAGAGGATCTTTAAAGGCTGCCGACAGGAGAAAATCCATTTATTCCATTATATCTATGTGCAGCCCAAAGCAGCCCCTAATTGCAGCTCCCCCAAACCCTCACAACGGGGTACGAGTCAAGGAGTCCCATCCTATGGAAAGCAGAGCTATCCTAAAGACGCCTCCAATCCTGGAGACCCTTTAAAATACACCCAGACATTTTCTTCAAGCGTTTCCTGTAAGAAATCCTGCCTCCAAAATTAAAATCACCTCAGCATCCCTGCCCAAACACAAGAGGCTTCACACTCCTGGCTGGGCCCCTTCAAAATGCTGAGGGGGAAAAAACCAACACTGTGTCTTTGTCGTCACGCACACACACAAATCATCCAAAAATCTCCACTTTTGGTTATTTCTGAGGTACAAGTTTTTGCGTGCATAGGCAGTGGCAGCTCTTGCAGGTCCAGGGGTCCTGTAAAGTGAAGCCACGCCAGAAAAAAGCCAATGGCTCCTTCACAACTTTAATCTTTAAAAAGGTGGTAGTTTAGAAGGGATATTTTCGTTAATAACTTCACCTCAGGAAACACCCTGGGCT
>NW_005842612.1:563562-565397 GCF_000455745.1 Alligator sinensis | reverse complement strand
CCGGTTCTGCGCTGGCTCCAACGGCTGCCGTGGCGCAGTGAGCTAGTGCGCATGCGCCCCGCTCCTTCCAGTTGCTGCAATGACTCAGGAGGAGTGGGGGAAGGGAAAAGAAGGGGGGAGAAGCTCCAAATCCCTCCATATTAGCCAGTCTGTAACCCCCCAACACAGAGGAAACAAAACACCCTCCCTTGCACAATAAGCACCATTTCATATACGTTTTCCCCTCCAAAATGCCTCCCTCCAAAACTCCTTGGAAGGGATACAAAGGCTTGTGATTTTTCCCTCACAAAAATGCCTGCCCCCCTAAAGTAAAACTACCCCCTAAGGGCTGAAAGGAAGGCATTCGATCCCTAAGTTATTTCCCCTAAAAAATCCCTGATTCCCAAAGCAAGCAACTCCTGCTCCACCTCCTGAATAAAATGAAATAAAACTACCTCCTGAAGGGCTAAAAGAAAGGCATTTGATCCCAAAAGTTACCCGCTCCTAGTAAAAAGCCTTTGCTGCAAGGGCAAGTGTTTCCCTGCAATAAAAGGCTCCAAACATTTTCCTCCAGGAAAAAATCAAATCAAATCAAATCAATTATATGTATATCAATATATTCTCTCCCTTTCCTCTCTGCAAAGGCACTCCCTTCGTGACACTGCCAGCCAAAAATAAAAAGGTTGCTCTGAATGCAAACAGGCCCCCCGAACCCAAATGAAAGCATCTCCCTGAGGAAAAAAAAAGCTCACTTTCTCCTCAAAAATCACCTCCCTATGATGGGAGAAAAAGCCCGCTTGCTCCTCACAAATTGTCCCCCTTGACAAGAGAAAGCCTTTTCATCCCTCAAGGGACAAGCGTTTGCCCCAAATGCATCGGTCGGTGAATGAAAGAACTAGACACGATCTCAGGGTGATTCCCCAAGGAGATCCCTGCTTGACCTGTGGGGAAACTGAGGCACGGGAGGGTGACATAACTTGCCCAGTTCATTTCAGATCTCAGATAAAACTAATGGTCCTAATGGGATCCAAAAAAAAGGGCAGAAGGCCTGTTGCTCTCGTAACCACCCAAACAGCTTTTGTCCCGCAGATGAAAGGCTTGTGGACACCGCCTGTGTTGTGAGATGCGTCATGGGGTGGTAGACAAAAAATCAGTGCTTTACACAAACAACAAAGTGTTCTGTCCCTTGCTCACATTAATCCAAGGGCTGGGGTGGGGTTTACACTGTTTATTGAGAGGCTGTCGGTAAAATTGCCACCATTCTTAGCCCTCCACACGTCCCACGAGGAGATGAAACCTGAAATCCGGATCAGATGGTCACAGTGCCCCAGGGAGGGTGCAGAAATTAAAAAGGGGCGTGGGTACCGATCGCAGATACTGTATAGAAGAAAGCTGGCAGCCACCACATCCCTGCATCACGTGTCTCACAGATCACAGTCAACAAATGTTTCCCAATTCGAGCATCCGCCGATCGGCAGGTCAGGCCCGCACCCTGTGAATCAGACGTGCGGCAGGTTGTAATGTGTCATAAGTGCAATGTCTACATTGAGTCCGTGATTCTGCCTGACATCTGATTCACACCGTCTATTTGCACTGAATATAGTTTAATAAAATATAGACCATGACTCTCAGGGTACCTGCCTGACCTGACCTCTTACATCCCCTCCTCCCCTCCCTGCTCTTTTTCTTCCTCGTTCCCAACCATTTCCTTTCTATTGCTAGCCTCTTTTTTACCTTGTATTATTATCTCTGTATTATCATCTCTCTTTGACCTTTTTTGTCCCATTTTCTTCCCCCTCTACCTTCTGTTTTCCTACTTCTGCCCTTCTACATTTTCACTGACATCCTGTCACACT
>NW_005842612.1:555788-563531 GCF_000455745.1 Alligator sinensis | reverse complement strand
CCTGCTTTCCTGATCTCCAACTATTCCTCTTTTATGGGCTGCCTCTTTCTCACCTTGTATTTGATCTCTCTCGTTTCCCCTGACTTTTTCTCTCCCCTGCTCTCTTCCCCCTCCCTTCCCTGCTTGTTTATCTCGACCTGTTTGCATTTTCACTGCCATCCCTCCACACTTTTAGCTTCTCTCGTTCCTTGGAGTCTCAGCCCTGTGCCCGAAGCAGAGCAACTGCTCCCAAAAGATTGCTACGAACTTTCCCCTAACTACTCAGTTGGTCTAATAAAAGATATCGCATCTACCCAGAGCTAGGGATAGAGTTTCAGGGTGCATACCAACTGCCAGGTAAGGCGAGCCAAGGGGTGAAACTGAGACCACTTATGGCATCAATTCATTGATGGATGGTTTTGTTTTCCCCTGAAGCACTGGCCCTTGGCTATTTTCAGGAAAAGAGGATACCAGATTAGATATCTCCTTACGATTGGGTGGCTGGAAGCTAGGCAAAAAATGGACCCACGGTGCCTTCTAGCAGGTCAGATGGTGGGATTCAAGATTGTAGATTAAGCTGCTGTTATGGCATGAAGAGAGCGTTATGGTTTCTGTAGCCTAATGCAGGCTGGGATGTTTTCATACAGGAAATTACAACTATAAAACATGACATGAATTCTTTATATAGTCCCTAAAGGGTTTCCTAAAAAACCCTGCCCTGAGCCATTTGAAGAAGACTAAGGCAACAACCCCAATGCTATTTGTTCTCCATTCCCCCGCACCCCATTTTCTCTTGTTTTAAATGAAGAGTCCATCTCTCTCAATAATATGCCCTAGACCCAGTCGCACCTTTCTGGAAAACATTGCCCTGCAGGGCCCCAATTTGAATTTGAATCTGAGTCCATTTACACAAGATAACAATGACAACTTCTCATTTCAGTCTCCTTTTAAGAAGCAGTTCTGCGACCCAGCAGAGGGAAACTGAACTCCATTTGTACTGACACTACAGGAAAAGCAAACACAAAAACCTGTGTTATTTATGTGCCGAGAAAACAAAGGAAATCTTTCAGCATCCACTTGGACAAGCTGTATCCTGCACTTTCTAGCATTTAGCATGACACTTGTGTCTCTGTTAAACATAGACATCACATGCCACAGAGCTCAAATTCCAGGCATTTTGTTACCAGCTGCAAGTATTTTAAATCTTTGGCTTAGTTGCAATAGCATTTTTGTCAGAACTATTTCAGCCCTTCAGTCTGATCACCTTTGCTCCCTGCTTTAAACCTCTTTGCTTTGCTAGAGCGTTCTTTTTTAATAACCAGGTAACTTTCTAAACCCATGTAATTTCCACACATATAGGAGTCTAGTACTTCAACAGAAAAGGTGCATGGTTTCCATTTCACCTCTTTAAAACAGACGCATGGGAGATGTGATGAGCCCCAGCGCCCAATGCAGTTATAAGAGTTCTATTCTTTGCTTGCTGTTACAGCAAACCATCCTTAATATAGTCACAACCACCAGCTCCCTGTACCCTGCGAGACGCCCTACACTGTTATACAGGGAAGTGCACAACAGGACAAAACATAGCCACAAAAACAGAACATGCAGCACTGGGATAGGGCAATGGGTGTACAGAGGGGATAGACAACATGAAGAGATACATTTTCAATTGTAAAAGATGAGGGGACATCCAGGTAGGAACTTTTTACACACAAAACCCACTGTTTTTAACTGTACCAGTAAAGTCAAAGCAGTGCAGACTCCTCCAGTGGACTCAGTGGCTCTTTGAGCAGAAGTTATTCCAGGTAATTTAGGTTATGTCTACAAAGGAAAGTCAACAGCAATAATTCTCAGCCCTTTTTAGACTCAAGGCACACCCTGTCAGATTAACCCTCACCCCCCCCCCCCCCCCCCCCCTCCAAAAATGCCTTAGGTTTTGCTTGGGGTTTGTTTGGGTTTTTTTGCTTCGCTTTGTTGTATTTGTGACTACAGAAAATAATAAAGCAATTCTTCTGTTGCAAATTGCTCAGAAGACTTCAACAGGGTCCTAATGTTTTGAACACAATAGTTTTCCATTTGACATTTCTGGGTTTACCTTGTGAACCGCATCTGCACACCTGCCAGGGCTAACATTGCATGGCATCCTACGGCACCATTGAAAGGATCTCAAGGCAACCCGGGGCTCGCATTTTTGCTGGTGCCAATTTGTTTTGGGCAGGGAAAGGTGGGGGCAAGGGAGGGAAGGTGGTGAGGCTGGAATTAACCAGGAATAAGTGCATGAGCTGTATCCACCTTTGAGGTTGTAACAATTTAACTCTTCTGACACAACACAAACAAAAGGACTACAATGAAAGTTTCTCTATCAGATCAAGCTATGGAAAACAAAAGGACTTTGGTTTACCATACAGCCAAGCCGGCACAACAGCACCCTCCTTTCACAACAACTTTGTGAGAGCCAGGCCTCTGCCTCCAGGTCTTTTTTCACCTGCCCGTGCACATTCCTCAGGAACAAACACCCTTCCGGCAGCTGGCCTGCTGGGAAAACATCCTGCTAGGAAGGAAAGGCTGCATACAAGAAACCAATAAGGAGGAGGGTTTAATAGCAGCCTTCAACTGACTCCATGAAGGGTGGTGACAAAGAGAATGGAGCTCAGTGGGGGCAGATGACAGAAAAAGGAGCAATGGGCTCGAGTTGTAGGAGGGAAGTTGAGGTTGGATATCTGGAAAAACTCTCTCACTAGGAGGGTAGTAAATTGCCACCCAAAGAGGTTGTGGACTTTCCGTCCTTGGAGGTGTTTAAGACCTGGCTAGATGAAGCCTTGCCTGGGATGAACGGGTTGGGGACCTGGTTGGGCTTTGAGCACGTGGTTGGACTAGATGTGACCTCCTGAGGCCCCTTCCCACCCCCATTTTCTAGGAGTCTAGCACCTTAAAAGCTACAGCCAGTGAGGAAAAGTGCAGAGACATTTTGGAGCACCTCAGAAAATGGATCCTTATAAACAGTCACAGAGCAGTACTGGCCTTGCCTTCTGTTTACATTTTCTATTGAGCGGCAGGGAAAATGGAGCTGCCCTGATTCTAAATGCTCTTACACACCGTGACTTGGCAAGACAAACAGCATTTTGAGCAGGAAATGAGGCCGCATACGGGGGTGTGGGTGGTAGAATTGGCCCGTGGCTCTGGAGTCGAATCAATAGTTCTTTGTGAAGAACTCCAGGCTCCCCAGCCCCCATCCATCCTCCTCTCTTTCCAGCCCAGTCAGCCAATCCTTGCCAGCTGCAGCCTGCCTCTTCATATTCGTGCATTGGATTTTTAAATTCCCCTGGCCCTAATGCATATACATTTTAAAAGTTTAGCAGATGAAAGAGGTTGGGGTGGGGGAGGGAGGAATAAAAGAAGCTGCTTCATCAAGCATTTTCCTTTACAGACTTGCAAAGCCATTTTTCACTGCATTGCAGCAGTAACTGAAGCAGGGAAGGTATCATTGGATGCCCTTGTTCTTTCTGTTATGCAGCTGCAGTCGCTCAGGTCTGAACTGGAGGGATTATGGGGATCAGTGTTTTTTGCTCTGGGCATGCTGGTAGGCTCAGGCTGCCCTGTTTCTCACAGTCTTAACTGTCTTTGTCTCAGCTCCCTTTCCAGCTAATGCTTAGCAGCACTTCTGGTTCCCTAAGCACAGTGCAAGGGCTTTTTTTTAACCACTGTTGTGCTGGTTCACAGAGAGAAGGGATCTCCTGATGAAAACAGCAGTAACAATTAATAGGAAGGTTGTGGTGATTTCCCTACATCTCTGGGGTCGTCCCCTGTGTAAAAGCTGCCCTCTAAGCATCCTCTAAAGAGCAACACGCTTTGGGAAGCACCCTGGGTGGGGTGGGGTAGTTTCCTGGAGGAGGAAAGCCCCCGACAAGGCCTTCTGAAATCACAACAGGTCCCTTGAGCTGTGTCATCCTCATCCAGGAGTCCAGAGAGGTTGGTACCACCTCTCTCACTTTCAGTGGGCCACCCCGAGAAAGCATTACATGGGACAATAATTAACCCCTCCCTTCAGCAGCACAAGCTCCCTGAGATGCTTTGCTTGTCTCATGCTAAGAGGGGTAGAGTTATGCGAGACCTTCCCTAAAACGTGGAAGCAATGAAACACCACTGGATCCCTTGTCCTCTGTGTCTCCTTGTTGGGTAGTGGACACTACAGGGCAGGAGAAGAGGTGGGGCAGAGATGGACACACTGTACTGGGGATCTCTGGCCACCCACGTAGTCGGGATAACAAAGCTACACTAGATAATATAGCTGTGTCCCGCCCCTCTGCACAGAACTGCTCAGAGACTACAAATCCATCCTGAAGCCTGAGCTGAGACGAGCGGCATAAAAGCTGCAGGATCTAGAAACTACAGTAACTAGCACCATGGGAAGGATTGTCAGAAGGACCCAGTCATCATGAATCGAGGCTGCATTTCTCAAAGACACTGGGAGCAGGGCCACATTAACGCATAGGCATGGCTAGGGGAAGAAGGGGCCCAGTTGTGCTTATTTTACACATTATAATTATTTTGTGATAAAAAGGAATATAAAAATGTCATCTTCACCTGGGGGCCCACAAATTGGTTTGCCTAGGGGCCCATTAAAGGGTTACTCCAGCCCCTTTTTGGAAAACAGTCCATCTACCAGTGCCATGGCAGGAACAGAGAGGTTTTCCAAAAATCTAGGCCCTTGTTACAGTGCTGAAGTAGGAACCAGGTGTCTTGGAGAAAAAAACAAAGCTAACTTTGGGTGCTGAGAGCTTGAAAATGGCCCTAGAAACTCTTCTGCTGATCAGGTCCTCTACAAACAAGACTGGACCCATACAAACTAGGACAGGACGGAGAAAACATACTGGTGTATGAAATGCATTTCCAGCCCTGGCACTGTCCAGAAGCACAGCCTGACAACACTGACATCACACGGCCCCCTCGCCTTCTCTCAATGTCGTGCACAAACTAAATTTAGGGTGAAGCAGCAGCAGAGGGGGAAGGGAGCTGTGGATGATTCATGGGAGGAGGGGGTGGCATCTCTACAGCACAGCCCGGCTCCCTTCCCCCTCCTTGTGCTGCAATGCAGAGAAGAGTCGGGATGAGCTCATGCAGCTCTTCCTGTTCAAACCCACCCTTTCAAAAAGGGCTGATCTGATTCTCAGCGGAGTCTGTCTCATTAGAACTCATCCATCTTTGCTGACGCATCTAGCACTTCAAACAAAGCCCTCTGGAAATCATTAATCCTTGATCTGCTAATTCAAGCAAGCCTATTTTTGTTGCTCCGGGTCTACGTCAAGCTCTTTTCTACGTGGTCTCATCCCTCATGATGTTTATTGCTCCTCTCACCTGCCTGCAGGTGGACCCAAATATAGAATGAGGGGCTGGGATGCAAAACAACCCTGAAGGCTCAGGGAAATCACACCCCTCAAGCCAAGCTCTGCTGTTTGATTCTGTGGACATTTCCCAACCTCTGGGTTGAATACACCCACCCATGTTTGACCTTTATGCTGCATTACTAGGTCAGCAACCAGGGTGGCGTGGCATTTCCCCTGAGACAGCGTGTTTCTGTGTACAACTCAAAGGCCAAGTGGGGTGTGTACAGCACTTACCAGCAGCTCAAAAATCAGTCACTCCCTTTTGCTCTGTTCCCACCTGGAAGTGATGTTGTAGCCACGATGGTCTAGGAACAATGCAACAGGCAAGGATTTTGGTGGGTGGTATCTTTCATTGGACTGACTGCATTTTAGCACTGACCCTCCATTACCCACAGCAAACTGGGGGGGTTAATGAAACCAGCTTGCTCAGACTGGTGCTGACACACCTCTGGAAAGACCGGCCTTTTCTTTTGATGCAACACAGCCAGCCACTCATGATTTTAATTTTCTTTTTACCCACAAACCTCTTCTTTTACCTGCAGTGCAAGGGACTTTTTTTTCAACGCTGCCTTCACTAATTCACACCTAAGCGTGCCTGTATTAACAAGATAGAACAACAATTCTTCACGCACAGCTCCCCGCCCAGAGGAGAACGTGACAGACAGGACATGCCACAGATGTGAATCACGTCATTTCAAATGTATTTTGGGAAGGCCCTCAGATATTATGGTACAAGAAACCCAGAAGAGTTCCCTCAGCGTTGGTCTGAAACCAGCTCGCAGACTGTAACAAAACAGTCCTTGATTGACACCTACCTTCTTAGTCAGTGTTGCACATGTCCGCTTGAAGATTTTGGGTACGTCAATGATACCTGGCTTGACACACCTTAAAAGAAATGTGCTCTTCCAAAAAAAAAAAAAAAGATGTCAAAGTGTCCTAGGCTGGCTACTCATTTTAGAAAACGTAGGCCTAGAAAGACACAGAGAAGGTGGTTAACAGCTCATAAAACCAGAGTTGGTAATGCAGGATAGACTCAATGCATCTGTTTAAGCCCAGAAGGGACCATTAAATCACAGGCTGACCTCTGATATGACAAAAGCCAGTGGATTTCATTGTTACCCCAAGAACTCAGCCTGGGGTTTTTTTTTTAAAGGCATGCCACTTTTATCTGGAAAAATACCACGAGGTGGAGGATCTGCTGCTTCCCTAGCAGTGTGCTGCTATGGCTAATCATCATCACCCTCCATAACATCAAAACAGTTGTGTCTCAGTTCCAGTCTGAATTGGTCTGCTTAGATTAAACCCGCAGCTGTGATACTTTGCTTGCCCTTCAGCACTGAAAGACCATCCCAGACATGGATCAGACCCCCACAACACTATCTGAGTTGTTTTTGGGGTGGTGAAACTAAGGCCTGGGGGAGACAGTGCTGAGACAAGCCAGAGCCTGAGCTGGAAACAAAACCCAGACCTTGTGACTCTGTTTATTTGCTTCTCTAACAGGAACTGAGCTTCCCCCTGGGCTTGAAAACAACCCAGCTCTTGGCGTGGGTCCAGTCAATCTCCTCCTGGGCCCCATCTCCAAAAGAAGGATACCACTGACAAACATTGTGAGGTTTAATTGCAGGCTGCAAAAAATGTTGAAGGTTAAAATGCTCTAAACAGAGGCCCCTTGCAGTCCCATCTCCACTCAATGACTCAGCCTTTGCTGACAGGCGCTCAGGCTCCTCAGCATGCCAAAAATCCAGTGATCTTTCACCCCTTCCGCCCAGTGGCAGCTATAGCAACGGGCGGAAGAGATTCAGGCCCCAAGAACAAAATAATACAGGCGCCATAAAAACACGGGAGGGGCCCCTTCCCTCTGCCTCCCGGCTTGTTTAGTTTTGACTTTCAGCTTGGCTCACAGCTGCCAGGGCTCACTTGATAGATCCCAAAGCCTTTTGTTCCCTGTGCAGTGGAAGGTTTTGCTCTCTGCTCTCTGCCCCAGCAAAGCTGGCATCACAGAAACCCTGACCCACTCCTTCCTAGCCTGGTCTGCAAGCCTGGTGGACACCAGTGCCTCTTCCCCACTGATGGTTACTGCAAGAAGTGACAGAATAAGCTAGAATCTCAGTGTGGGGAGGAAATCTTTGCCTCACACACACAGCGTTGCAACAGAAACATCTACCAATGCCTCAGAAGAAAGGTCTCCTATTTAACTGTGTGGGTCCAGAGAGGTCAAGATGTGTGTGCTGGTCACAGAGCTCAGTAAAAACACCAGCCACACACACACGCTCACCTCGTTTCCCCACTTCCTGCCAGAACAGCTCACAACCTCCATCTGGTCTTTCACAATGACTGGTGTTTTGGGGAGCTTTTCATCCCTTCCGGCCAGGCCTTCCTG